>NW_007729159.1:101979-142006 GCF_000696425.1 Galeopterus variegatus
TACAAATGGGGTACAATATTGATTTTCAATAGTTGTGTAGAATGTGTGGTGGCTAGATCAGTATAGTTAGCTTATTCATCATTACAATACTTAATTGTTCTTTGGGTCCGTTGACTAATTCCTCATTAGCCTCCCTCCTTCTCCCCCTCCCCTCCCCTTTTTCACCTCTAGTTTTATAAAAGTTGAGTGTATTACTGTGATTGCTGTTTATTTCATTCTTTCTCTCTCTATTGTTTATTTGTTTATTTACGGATTCAGCTCCCAGTTATGAGTGAGACCATGTGGTATTTCTCTTTCTATACCTGGATAATTTTCTCCAGGCTCATCCATGTTGCTGCAAATAGTAGAATTTCATTCTTTTTTATGGCTGAGTAGTATTCCTTTGTGTATATATACACCACAATTTCCTTATCCAGTCATCCATCGATGGACATTTAGGTTGGTTCCATATCTTGGCTATTGTAAATAGAGCTGTAATGAACATGGGAGTGCAGGTATCCCTTCAACCTGATGTTTTCTTATCCTCTAGGGATATCCCCAAGAGTGGGATTGCTGGATCATATGGAAGTTCTATCTGTAATTGTTTAAGGAACCTCCATACTGGTCTCCATAATGAGTGTACTAATTTACAGTCCCACCAACAGTACAGGAGGGTTCCTCTCTCTCCATATCCTTGCCAGCATTTGTTATTCTCTGTCTTTTTTATAATAGCCAGTTTGACTGGGGTGAGATACTTGTCAGAGCAATTAGACAAGAGAAAGAAATAAAGGGGATCCAAACAGATAAAGAGAAAATCAAATTTCTCCTGTTCACAGATGACATGATTCTATATATAGAAAACCCAAAAAACTCGTAGAGCTGATAAATGAATTCAGTCAGGTTGCAGGATACAAAAATCAACATATAAATATCAGTAAAGTTTTTATACTTCAAACTAGAAGAAAAAGAGATCAAGAAAGCAAGCCCATTTACAATAGCCCCCCCCCCAAAAAAATACCTAGGAATAAATCTAACCAAAGAGGTGAAAGATCTCTACAAATCACTTCTCAAAGAAATTAAAGAAGACACTAAGAGATGGAAAGACATTCCTTGTTCACAGATTGGAAGAATCAATGTAGTAAAAATGTCCATACTACCAGCCATCTACAGATTCAATGTGATTCCCTTCAAAATGCCAATGACATTCTTCACAGAAATAGAAAAAGAAATCCTAACATTCATAGCAAACAACAAAAGACCCTGAGTAACAAAAGCAATTCTAAGCAAAAAAAGTAATGCTGGAGGCATTGTACTTCCTGACTTCAAACTATATTGCAAATCTGTAGTAACAAAAACAGCATGGTTGGGCCGGCCCGGTGGCGCACTGCTACAGTGCGCCGCTTGGGAGCGCGGCGGCGCTCCCGCTGAGGGTTCGGATCCCACATACAGACCGGTTCCCGCTCACTGGCTGAGCGAGGTGTGGGCGCAGCGCCGAGGGTTGCGATCCCGTTGCCGGTCCCGGTCCGGTACGGGCGCGACACTGAGGGTTGCGATCCGTTGCCGGACATGAAAAAAGACAAAAAGAAAAAAAAAAAAAACAGCATGGTACTAGCATAAAAACAGACACGTGGACCAACAGAGCAGAATAGAGAACTCAGAAATCAACCCACATATTTACAGCCAACTAATCTTTGACAAAGGCACTGAGAACATACATTGGGGAAAAGACTGCCTTTTCAATAAATGGTTCTGGGAAAACTCGATATCCACTTATAGAAGAATGCACCACATACCAAAATCAACTCAAAAGGGATTAGAGAACTAAATATAAGGCCTGAAACTTTAAAACTCCTAGAGGAAAACGTAGGGGAAATGCTCCAGGATTTAGGACTGGGCAATGACGTTATGAATAACACCCCAATAGCAGAGGCAACAACAACAAAAAAATAAACAAATGTGATTATATCAAACTAAAAAGCTTCTGCACAGCAAAAGAATCAATAGAATGAAAAGACATCCTACAGAACTGGAGAAAATATTTGCAAAATAGGCATCTGACAAGGGATTAATATCCAGAATATACAAAGAGCTCACACAACTTTACAGCAAAAAAACAAAAAATCCAATTAAAACATGGGCAAAGGAGCTGAATAGACGTTTCTCAAAAGAAGACATACAAGTGGGCAACAGGTATATGAAAAAATGCTCAACATCACTAATCATCAGGGAAATGCAAGTGCAGGTACATTTTGAGATGCCAATCTTATCGACAATCCTTTATTTGGTAAATGACCCATCTAACCTCCCCTGCTAAAGTGAAGCCATGTTTGTGATAAGCAAATGGATTTATACAGAGTAGTTTCAGATAACCAGCTCCCAGTTTCCAAGGCCAGGCACCATATGGTACAAATAGACTTCATTTCCAAGCCTTCAATGTCTGTGAGATTGCATTATAACAAATATCTCTTTACTTATGCTAGATTGAGAGGATTTTTTTTTAATTTGTAATGAAAAATATGTTGATTAAAACATGTGAGCTTTAAGTGAATTACTGAGCCTGAATCTCTGAAGCTACAGAATGGATTAAAATATCCTTACTTGGTTATTGTGAGATGCCAATAATGTTAAGCATGTGCAAATACATGGAAATGATTGATTTTAAAAGATTGCAGAGAGCAATTTAAACCCTTCCTAAAGTAAACATTCTTCTAAGTTTGCAGGCAAGGAATTATTGGTAGTCAAATGTTTATAACAACTATTCCTGCCATATTTATTCTCATATTTTATGAGAATGGAATGTTTAAGTTTAATTTATAGTTTATTAAAACTCCCTATATAATTAAGAGATATACTATTTTTTTATTCAGTATACAGGCTTAAAAGAATAATTTATTGTTTTAGATAATAGTGAATTTTAGGTGAAACTCTTACCTTTTTGTTACAACAATCTAACTCTTATTTAGAAATGCAACATCCTTTTAAAGTATTGTTTCTTTGGAAAAATACAATGGGCTTTAAGACACTGTTTCCTGGAACTGCTTGTAGCAAAAATCTAGAACTGATAAGAACATACGTTTGGGGAAAGAGGTAAATTGGGATTAAGCATTTCTCTCAGGTGCTTGACGGATTTGTTTATATTCTCTTTCTGTACGCAGCCTAGAGAACAATTTTTAATGAAGAACCTGTCATTCTGGCTATATAGTTAACCTGGTGAACATGACACTTAATTACCATTCCTATCCACCCAGGAATTTTCCTTGCATGAAGACACTGATATTTTATTCCAAAATTTAGGGAATATTGCTGGAGAATATATTTTAATATAGCATATAAATTCAAAGTAACTTATGACTCTGCTTCCAAAAACAAGACAGGAATATTTACTGCACGACTTAAAGAAATTTAGGGAATATTGCTGGAGAATATATTTTAATATAGTATATAAATTCAAAGTAACTTATGACTCTGCTTCCAAAAACAAGACAGGAATATTTACTGCACAATAAACCATGATCCTCATTTTAGATGTAATCCTGTTAGTGCTCCAATATTCTTTTTTTCAGGACCCCAAAAGTTGTACTTACCTAAGATGTTGAATTGCTTGGCCAGAGATAGTTGTCAACACAGAAAATTATTTTAACTCTCCTATATCATCTTTTTGTGGATCCAAATTTGTAGAGTTATGGTTTGTTCCATAATGGAAATCTTTAATAAAATTCCACAATATTACAAATATTATTGAGTTATCTTTTTCTCCTATGTGGCTGCAAATTGCTTAAAATTACAGAAATGTCTCCTGAAATGACAGAATATAGAAGTTTAATGACTGAAGTAGCAGTGATTCCAGCTTGACCTTGATCTAGTTCAATCTCAGCAACATAGAATCAAGTAGATAGAAAATCTCAGTACCAAATTAAGAAAACTTAACCAACACAGTATTGATCAAATGGAGGAAACTAAGTATATGAGATCATTCAGAAGAAATCAGAATAATGCTAGAAATTAATGTTCTTCATTCCTCTCTCTGCAATGTAATTACTGCCATATAGCTTGCCGTGTTTCCTTCAGCAGAACAAGTCTCTCCCACTGGCAAGAAGAATCAAATCTTTACTTATTCCTTATGTCCTAAGACAGATTATCTTTCCATTGAAAAACACTTTTGATATTTGGGTTTTTTTTAGTTAATGTTTTCAATATGCAGCACTCCGGACCAAAAAAAAAAAAAAATAGATGCCATATCATATTTCTGCTTATAATTGAGACAAGACAGAAACAGAAGAAATAATTTCCTATTACAAAAGTGGGGTAATGGGCATTGCTTTTTTCTTAATGCTTCATCAGCAGTGATTAGAAGAAGTTACTAACTACAGTCATTGGTCTCATTAATATACAAAAAACATGAATTGTATGACATGTCTGTTTAAACTAACAATACTTTGCATGTAGTGTTTCAGTGTCTTCACTATCAGACTAGAGCAGTGCTGTCCAATAGAACTTTCTAACATGATGAAAAGGTTCTAATTCGCCCTGTCCAATATGAAGTCACTAGCCCTACACAACTATCAAGAACTCTAAATGTGGCTAGTACAATTAGAGATCCAAATTTTTATTTAATTTTATATAATTCAAGTAGCCACACAGGTCTAGTGGCTACCATATTGAACTGTGCAAGTCTAGGAAAACTCATCCTGGAACAAAAGGATAATATGGAAAAGTGAGTGAGAAGCACAAAGCAGGTGAATAAGAAAATCATCAAGAATGGATGAACTCAAATGAGGCTTGGGGTCACCCATTTCTTAGAAGGAGCAGAAACTAAGTCAAAATCACATATTTTCATTTTGATTTTCTAAGTATGTTCACATTTAAGCTATTGGGGAGCATATTGAGGGGATAGAGTATTTCAAGTGGGATATTAATTTTTATACTGAAGACTTGCATATACATTAAATTCATACAAATTGTGAATTTTTTTAACCATATAGAGTAGCTTAGTTGTCAAGATATCTTAGCAGTAATTTTAATGGTAGACATGAGAACTAATTAAATAACTTATTAATATTTAATAAGAGGCAATAATTCAGAAGAAAGGGAGATTCTTATTTCTGTTAGCATGGGTGAATCTGTGCTTGACCTCAGAAATTTAAATGTGTAATTAGGGGAAAATATGTTGGA
This sequence comes from Galeopterus variegatus, assembly GCF_000696425.1. Lineage (NCBI taxonomy): Eukaryota > Metazoa > Chordata > Mammalia > Dermoptera > Cynocephalidae > Galeopterus > Galeopterus variegatus. Next base: position 107,131 of record NW_007729159.1, read on the forward strand.
GGGAAATTAAGAATTTTAAGCATGAGAACACACAGAACAGAATCATTTTGTCTGTTTTCTATACTTTTAGCAAAATTAATCTAAAAGACAAAAAACCACCCCTTTAGGCATCTATTAATTAAATTACTAGATTTAATAATGAAGGATGCATATATATCAAAAGACAATTTATTCACTTAATGTCTAAGGTACCTAATGATGTTTGAACTTTGATTATTACAATATAATGGAATTTTAACTTGATTTTACATAAAAGCTGCAAGACCTTAGCACCTTTTAATAATGAACTGGGAAAGAGTGTTTCATGTTTAGGCTTTAAAATGCTGCATATTCAATGTCAGAAATGCAGCAATATTTCAAAAGAAAGAAAAAATCCGAGTCTTGGCCCTTCTGATCTTGAAAGTTTTGAGAGCAGGAAGGAAAAAGAATTAGGTAGGAAAAAATATCTGTAATATGGGAATTCCATAGATCTCAGAAGATCTATAGCTTTTACAGAAAACTCAAATCACTCAACATAGCCACATTCATGCTAGGGTCTTTTTGACTCCAACTAAACTTTTTAGATTCTGATTTTGAGTACATAAAGAAAATTGTGTGTCTTGATGAAAGGCATGAATTATCAGGAATATTAGGAGAAAATAAATGACTTTTTTCTTCAAATTGGAGTTTCATTGTAGTGCTCAGCCTATTTGTTCCAACTTCAGTATGATTATTGTTCCTTCTTCATGTTTTTTATATGTAAGAGTTCTCTGTATCATAAAGAATCTAGATAATAAAAACATTAACAACAGTAATAATAGCAGCAATCTCCTATAAGCATCTACCATATACCAAGCATGAAGTTAGATGATTTGTGTATATTTTCTCTCCCTAAAACAACCCTGTATAGGTAGGTATCAAATCCCATTTTATAGGAAATAAAATAAGGAGATTGAATAGCCTTTCAAAGGTCATTCAGCTAGTCCCCAGAAGAACTGGAAATCAAATCAAGATTAGATCAACCTAGCTAATGGTTTGTCTACTTTATCTTCTGAAAAACCAACTTTTTGTTTTGTTGATCTTTTCTATTGTTTTTTGGGTCTCTATTTCATTTAGTTCTGCTCTGATCTTAATTATTTTTTTCTGTCTACTACCTTTAGGTTTGGATTGTTGTTTTTCACGTTCTTTGAGGTGTAGTGTTAGGTCATTTATTTGAAGTCTTTCCAAAAGAGAGAGAAGACAAAAAAAATTCAGAAATGAAAAGGGAGACATTACAACTGATACCACAGAAATATGAAGAATCATTAGAGACCATTATAAACAACTGTATGACAACAAATACGAAAACCTGGAAGATAGGCATAAGTTTCTAGACACATACAAACTGCCCAGACTGAACCAAGAAGAGATAGAAAATCTGAAAAGACCAATAACAAGCAATGAGATTGAATCAGTAATCAGCAATCTTCCAAAGAAAAGTCCAGGCCTGGATGGCTTTACAGCTGAATTCTATCAAACTTTTAAAGAGGAGTTAATACCAATACTTCTCAAACTATTCCAAAAAATTGAAACACAAGCTACTCTCTCAAACTCATTCTATGAGGCCAACATAACTCTGATATCAAAACCAGATAAAGACACAACAATAAAAAAAATTACAGGCCAATATCCTTGATGAATGCAGATGCAAAAATCCTCAACAAAATATTAGCAATCAGAATACAGCAACACATTAAAAAACTATACACCATGATCAAGTGGGATTCATCCCAGAGATGCAAGGACAGTTCAACATACAAAAGTCAATAAATGTGATACATCACATCAAACTCAAGGACAAAGACCATATGGTTATCTCAATAGAAGCAGAAAAAAGCATTTGACTAAATTCATCATCCCTTCATGATAAAAACTCAACAAATTAGGTATAGAAGGATAGTATCTCAACATAATAAAACCCACCTATGACAAGCGCACTGCCAGTATCATTCTGAATGGGGAAAAACTGAGGGCCTTTCCCTTAAGAACAGGAACAAGACAAGGATGACCGCTCTTACCACTTCTATTTAACATAGTACTAGAGGTACTAGCCAGAGCAGTCAGGCAAGAGAAAGAAATAAAGTGAATCCAAATTGGTAAAGAAATCACCCATCAGTCTTATAGCCATCTAATATTGGACAAAGGCAACAAAAATCTACATTGGGGAAAAGACTGCCTCTTCAACAAGTGGTGCTGGGAAAATTGGATATCCATATGCAGAAGGTTGAAACTAGATATGCACCTCACCATATACTAAAATCAACTCAAAATGGATTAAAGACTTAAGTAAAAGACCTGAAAATGTAAAATTACTAAGGGAAAATATAGGTGAAACACTTCAGGAACTAGGTCTGGGCACAGGTTTTATGAACATGAGCACCAAAGCACAAGCAGCAAAAGAAAAAAAAAATGGGACTACATCAAACTAAAACACTTCTGCACAGCAAAGGAAACAATCAACAGAGTCAAATGACAACCTACAGAGTGGGAGAAAATTTTTGCTAACTATGCATCTGACAAGGGATTAACATCCATTATATACAAGGAACTCAAGCAATTACATAGTATAAAAACCAAATAACACAAGTAAAAATTGGGCAAAGGAGCTGAACAGACATTTTTCAAAGGAAGACATACAAATGGCCAACAGGTACATGAAAAAATGCTTCACATCACTAGTCATCACGGAAATGCAAATTAAAACTATACTGAGATACCACCTCACCCCAGTTACACTGGCTATAATCAAAAAGACGGTGAATAACAAATGCTGGCCAGGGTGTGGAGAGAAGGGAACGCTCCTGTACTGTTGGTGGGACAATCACTATGGAAAACAGTATGGAGGTTTCTTAAACAACTACGGTTAGATCTTCCATATGATCTAGCAATCCCACTTCTCGGTATATACCCAGAGGAATGAAAATCATCATGTCAAAGGGATACCTGCACTCCCATGTTCATCACAGCTCTGTTTACAATAGCCAAGATATGGAACCAAACTAAATGTCCATCGATAGATGATTGGATAAGGAAACTGTGGAATATATACATCATGGAATATTACTCTGCCATAAAAAAGAATGAAATTCTCCCATTTGCAACATGGATGAGCCTGGAGAAACTTATGTTGAGTGAAATAAGCAAAGCACAGAGGGATAAATATTGCATGTCCTCACTCATAAGTGGGAGCAAAGAGAGAAAGAAGGAAGGAAAGACAGACCACAGTGGTGCTTTGGACTTGCAGAGGGAGAGAATCTACCTTAGGATACAAAGTGGAGTGGGCAGAAAGGGAGAGTGGGGGAAGGAGGTCGGAGATAATTGGGTGGGGTACACAGGGTACAAACACAATTTGTGGTAATGGGCATGCTGCCAGGATGTATCTGGCCTTCACATCTTGGGCATGAGGGGTGACAATCAGCTTTGTATCTCATGAATATTCATAACCAATAAAAAAAATTAGCTCAAAGCCCTCACCCAAAGACCAAGGAATCACAGATGTTTTGATATGAGCATAACAAAAGGAATAGGAGAAGACTCAGTGAGAGGATGTATGTTCTCTCCTCTGTACTACCCTCTTTCCTGATGCTAATATCTCCTCACCAGCAGCATTCTCTACAGCTCACCTCTCTAGCACAACTGCCACAGACATCAGTCAATCCTGGGATTAATAAAAGGGTTAACAGCAAAAGAAAATAAAAATCTACAGAATAGTGTGACGTTGTGTAAGACCTGAAGGAAGTGACGTTAAATCAAATTATATGAGACCCTGCTTTTGAAAAGGAAGCTCAAGTACCATTACTATATTTTTCTTTCTTCCATTTTTAAAAAATAACTAAGAAATACAAAACCTAATTAAATCAAATTATATGAGACCCTGCTTTTGAAAAGGAAGCTCAGGTACCATTACTATATTTTTCTTTCTTCCATTTTTAAAAAATAACTAAGAAATACAAAACCTAAAGACTTTTAAAATAGATTTCTTGGGAATACATTCTTACCAAAATAGTTCATGCAAAGTGTTAAGCTCAGTATTTTGCTCTTTACAAAAGTAAACTTATATGTGTTAGAGCTAGAACATAAAGAGTGTTAATGCTATGAATGACTTCATATAATGGATTTTTTTCCCACAGAGATTTCACCATTTTTCTCAAACCAATGTTAATATAAGGACTCAGTCATTGTAAGCAACCAACATGGCCCTTAGGCACCACCACTATTCATAGGTGCCCACTAACCCCAGGTGTTAACACGGAATTCACAATCATTCACTCTATCAGTTCAGGTTCCTTTTCCTTAATATTTTCTATAAAGAAAGTTTCTCCCAGGACATCTTTCATACTCTATTCTATTAAAGTTTCATTTTTCGATTGTCTAGACAGAAGTCAGTAGGGATGCCAAACTCAAAATTGTAATAATAATACCACTTATTAACACCTTGATACCAAAATCACAAGACATAAAATCTGAAAAACAATAAACTGAACTTAAAGCTAAAAAAACTTCACTCCAATAAGAAAATGAAAAGACAAACCAAAGACTGAGAAATTATTTTGTAAATCATATCTGATAAAAGACATATCTGGAATATATACAAAACCCTTACAACTCAGTAAGTAGACAGAGCAATTTAAAAATGAACAATTCAAAAGATATTTTACATAAGTAGTAATAAGACTGGCTAATAAATATGTAAAGTCATTAATAATTAGGAGATGTAAATTGAGGCCACAATGAGATACCATTACACACCTACCAGAGTAGATAAAACCGGACAGACAACATCAAATGTTGGAGAAGATGTGGAGAAAATGGATCACATGCACATTTCTGGTTGGGACTGGCATAGCCACTTTGAAAAACAGATTGGCAGTTTCTTATCTATAAATGTGAAACATTACAACAGAATGAAGGAAAAAACCATACTATCACTTCAATACATGCAGAAACAAACATTTGATAAAGTCCAATACCCCTTCATGATAAAAACACTCAAATTAGGTAAAGAAAGAATGTACCTCAATAATATAAGGGCCATATACTACGAACCCACAGCTAATATCATACTGAATGGACAAAAATTGAAGGTTTTCCTCAAAGATCTGGAACAAGACAAGGATGCCCACTTTCCCCACTCTTATTGAGTATATTACTAGAAGTTCTAGGCTGTGCAGTAAGTGAAAGCAATAAAGAGCATTGAAATCAGAAACGAAAAAGACAAACTATCACTATTTGCAGATGGCACAATCCTAAAGGTAGAAAACCTTAAATACTCTACCAAAAATTACTAGAATAAATGAATTCAGTAAAGTGGCAGGATACAAAATCAACACACAAAAATCAATAGCCTGCCTATACACCAACAATGAAACAGCCAAAGAAATCAAGAAAGTAATCCAATTCATAATAGCTACCAAAAAAAGAAATAGCTAGGAGCAAATTTAACCAAGGTGGTAAAAGACCTTTACAAAGAAAACTATAAAACATTGATGGAAAAAACTGAATAGGACACAAATAGATATCCCATGTTTGTGGGTAGGAAGAATCAACATCATCAAAATGTCCATATTACCCAAAGGAATCTGCACATTCAGTGAAATCTCTATCAAAATACCAATGTCATTCTTCACAAAAAAATAGAAAAAACAATCTTAAAATTTGTATGGAACCACAAAAGACCCCATATGGTGAAAGCAATCTTAAACAAAAAGAACAAAGTTGGAGGCAACATACTTCCTGACCTCAAAATATACTATAAAGCTATAGCAACCAAAACAGCATGGTGCTGGCATGAAAATCAAAGTGGCTAATGGAATAGAACAGAGAGTCCAGAAAAAAAAACCCATGCACTTACAGCCAAGTGGTTTTCAACCTAGTGTCAAAAATACACAATGGGGAAAGGACAGCCTCTTCAACAAATGGTGCTGGAAAAACTGGATATCCATATGCAAAAAACTGAAACTAGACCCTATCTCTCACCATACATAAAAATCAACTCAAAATGATCTAAGTCCTAAATTTAAGACCTGAAATTATGAAACTACTAGAAGAAAAGAGGGGAAACACTACATGAAATGGGAGTGGGCAGAGCTTTTTTGAGTGAGATTATGAAGGCACAGGCAGCTAAAGCAAGAATATGTAAATGGAACTACACCAAACTAAAAAGCTTCTGCACAGCAAGGAACACTGTCAAAGTGAAGAGACAACAATCCACAGAGAAAGTATTTGCCAGACAAGGGGCTAACATCCAAAACATATACAAGGAACTTAAGTGTCTCAACAGCAAAACTAAATAACCCAATTTAAAAAATGTGCAAAGGACCTGAACAGACATTTCTCAAAAGACATACAAATGTTCAACAAATACATGAAAAAATGCTCAACATCACGAATCATCAGAGAAAACCACAATGAGATATTCAACTCACTTCAGTTAGAATGGCTATCATCAGCAAGACCAAAAAAAAAAAAAAAATTCTGGCAACGTGGAGAAAAAGGATCTCTCCTAGAGTGTAAATTAGTACAGCCACTGGGGAAAACAGTATGGAAGTTCCTCAGAAAACCGAAAATAAACATACCTACTACCCAGCTCCCAGCTATATCACTACTGAGTATACTCCCAAAGGAAATGAAACCAATATATCAAAAAGACACCTGCACTCCCATGTCATCACAGCGCTATTCACAATAGCCAAGAGATGGAATCAAAAATAAACATACCTACTACCCAGCTCCCAGCTATATCACTACTGAGTATACTCCCAAAGGAAATGAAACCAATATATCAAAAAAGACACCTGCACTCCCATGTCATCACAGCGCTATTCACAATAGCCAAGAGATGGAATCAACCTAAGTGTCCATCAGCAGATAAACACATTTTTTAAAACTGTGATATATATGTGTGTGTGTGTGTGTGTGTGTGTGTGTATATACACACACACACACACACAATGGAATATTATTCAGCTATTTTATGTCCTATCATCTGCAGCAACATGGATGGAACTGGAAACCATCATGTTAAATGAAGTAATTCGGGCAAAAAAAAGACAACACATATCTCTCATATGTGGAATCAAAAAAAAAAGTGATACTCATAGAAGTAGAGAGTAGAATAATGATTACCAGAGGTCGGGGGGGAGGAGGAAAAATGGTGGACTAATGGTACAAACCTATGCTATCTACCCTAAGTGAATTACTATGCAGTATACAAATGTATGGAAATAACATTGTATGCTACAAATATGTACAACATTAAAATGTTTTGAATAATTTTTTAAAATCTAAAAAAAAATTAAACAAATGTGCCATATGATCCAGCAATTCCACTTCTAGGAATCTAAGAGGAATAAAAACATACACACAAAGACTTGTACACAATAGTCATAACAGCATAATTCATAATAGCCAAAAATGGAAGCAATCCAAATGTCCATAAACAAGTGAATGTGGCATGTCAATACAACAGAACACTATTTAGTGATTAAAAAAAAGGAATGAACTACTGCCAATTGCTACAACATGGATAAACCTCAAAAACATCATGCTACACGAAAGAATCCAGATGTAAAAGACTACATACTGCATGAATACATTTATATAAAATATCAAGAAAAATGAAAATTTAGAGAGACGGAAAGCATATCAGTGATTGCCTGGACTGAGACTGACTGCAAAAAACTTGTAGTAATTTGAGGACTGTTAGAAAGTTTCTAAACTGAGTTGCTATCATGGCACAACTCTATAAATTTATTTTTAAAATCACTGAATTATATACTGCAATGGGTGAATTTTAGGGTACACTAAAATATACCTAAATAAAACTTTAATATAATAATAATACCTTACATAAGCTATTCTTATTTTCCAAATGGGAAAAAAGATATTTAAATCCAAAAAAGTACAAGGCTAATAATATAAGGGACATCACTATGTCCATTACCCAAAAATAAGAAACGCTGACATGCTTTATATTTTTCCAGCTTTTTCATATACATTGTAACTCATCTACTTTAATTTTGTAAGGGAAACAGACCTAATATTATCTAAATATTTCATAAGTAGAAGCAGTAGAAACAGCAAAATAATTAACTAAATTCAACTAGAATTTAAAGTCAATTTATTAAAATTAGAGCACTTTTTTATATATAAAATTCCAATTTGTTGTCTTTCCACTTTTTCAAGTTTTAGCACATTTAAAACTGACAAGCCAAACAATTCATTTCGTATAACTCAAAGGTATTTGAAAAAAATTAAAGGCTAGTAGACAGTTTATTTTTTTGACGAAGTGTGTGATATTAGTCAGAATTGTAGACTCTTCCTTCTTGTAGGTAAATCTTACGGTCAGCTTTGAGAATATTATGCACCCTTTCCTCCTTCTCAGGGTTGTGACAGGCATCACAGCCAAATTATATTCATGTCCTATAAGTTTGTTACTAAGGTTTTAAAGTTGTGATAAATCCTAGGTCAAACTTCATTTTGCTGGTTATTGAAAAAAGCCCCTCAAAATTGCTGAGAATGTTGTTCAAGTATAATATTGCTCACGTATGAGCCAGGTATTGGGCTAGGGTCAGAGACACCAGCTGATAACAGGCATCCCTTTCCTCAAGGAGCTCATGACTTGGAGATGAAAACAAATTATTTCAATCAGATATGGTCACCTCCTTCTTCCTATCCACTTAATACATTTATAGGTCACATTAGAATACATTTTTCTGCCTGGTAAAAGTTTCTCTACATGTTAAGTCGTTTTAGTCCTGACAATCAAAAAGGCTACATCCCAATTTGGTATGACTTAGACTGTTACTCTCCCCCACGAATGTGATTCTGAATGCTTTAAGACATTGCAGATCGGTCAGAAGACATACAAGAGAGCTTCAAAAAGTTTTTGGAAAAATAGAATTAAAAGATAACACAAATCTTCCTGTGAACTTTTTGAAGTACCCTCATGTCAAGTTGCCCACAATAGGCACTCTAAGTGGTTTCCCAAAGAAACATTCATTTGTCTGATGACAACTGCCTTGACAAGTTACATCTATAAAATGGAAGATCTGAAGCTTTGAAAATCACAGCTTAATTATTTGTATTTAAAACTGGAAGCCCTGATTCAAGGAAAAAAGCAGTAATTTCAGTCCTCAATGGGATTTCTAATGAAAAGTTTGCTCTAAGCTTGGAGGAGTGAACCAAATACATTTCCACAGCTGCTCCAATTAAACAGGGATAATTTAAGTAAATGAAAGCTTTTGCATATGATCGCAATAAAAACAAAAGTATCTTGTGGATTCAGGTTCAGGACTGAATCAACTACATGGTTGTTTCTCCTAGAAACTGGACACACACCATGATGGTATTCCTCAATATACCCTCAAATCTGCCTTCTATTCTACTTCTAAAATGTCAGGAAATGCCTGTAAAAATATTCCACCCAGACACTATTGCTTGAAAACTGGTCAATGATGTGCATTTTTTAAATGAAGAGCTGCATTTTCATTTATCAGCCAAGTATTAAGAACATCTGTTGGTTAAGCTCAGTGGAGGGAAAACACTGGTTGGCCACTGCAGAGGGAAATTTACATCCATTCCCAAGATCCCCTGGCTGCCCAACACTCTGCTTGTTTCCTTAAATGAATAGAAAGTTCTGGACATTCTCCCTTTACAGGAGTAACTCAAGCAAGATGATAATCAGTAATAATAATACACTGTTTTACATTTCTGTGCTGCTGTTAACCTGAAGAGACTGAAAATCTTTAAGAAATACAGGAGTCCCTACATCCATTTGAAACTGAGCCATTATTAAGGAAGGACAGAGGAACTCATCAAGCCCTCCAGATTACTCTGCAAACAAAGATACCACAGGCTGAATGACTCAACGGGGGCCACAAGAAGGCAATTGAGAACCATTGTCTGTCTAGTGCTGTGGCTTTCAATTTCTGAAGAATTTGGTAACTTTTCAAACTGTTTTCTGGCTCCATAGAGCCCCACTTTGCTGTCCTAAAAATCTATGCATCAGGAACATTTTCATTCAACCAATGCTGTGCCAGGTACATAAAATGTTGGGCGTTAATCGTGTAAACTGTAAAACAAGTGTCAATGAGAGCTGGGTTTTTTTTTTTTTTTTTTTTTTCTTTAACAGCATTAACACTCATGAAACTCAAAACAGACATATTTAATGAAATATTTGAGTCTGGAAGTTTGGAAAAGCATTATTCTGGGACTCTGAAGTCAAAAGAATTAATGTTTAGTCCTGCACGGTTATTTGGTGATTAGAGAAAAGTCATGCCAACTCCTCTTTCCTAGAACCACTGAGGTGGAAGGGCATTACTAGGCTCTATTCGTGAGTATGAAATACTGAAGGCAAAGAATTAGGAGGGGGCCAGATAACTAAGATTAAGAACTCACACACAGGGCAATATAGTGATTATGGGGAATACTGTCACTGGAAAGCTGTAGAAAAATTAGACTTCCATTCCCCTATTATGAGAAAGCAAAATAGGTCTAAGTCTCTGCAGTTCCTCAGATTGGATGTAACTTCATAATTCCAAATGGGTTTCCAAAAGTTAGGGCAAATAATCTTCCTCTCTGCAGCATCTAGAAATGTCCCAGTCCCATATCCCATCCAAGCCAGGTCGAGCCAGGCTACTCATTTGAGTATCTCCCAGCTTATCTGTGGCTCTTAATGCTATTAAGACAACCACTCAATCACCTCATTTTCCAAAATTCTCACCGTGAAGACAGGTTCAGATATCATTCCAGCTCTATATTGCTAATACAAGTATTTCATTCACTGTAAGATTTTCCTAGTATAATTTGGTACACAGCTTCAAGTTTCCTCAAATTGACATATAATCATTACCGCGGTATTGTCTGAAAAGTGTATGGGAGGTACATGCTTTCAAGGCCAAGAATAGTATTTGTATAACACACTTTCCAACCACAGCAGGATGGGGTATAAAAATTTCCCAGGGGATTTCAGGCAGAGTTTAACATAGGTTGATAGAATGCTTACTGCGCCTCAAAGATGAAAATAAATACTAATAAAGTATTCAATAAATAAATAAATACTCAAAGTATTGCAAATATGTGAAGCAAATATGCTCCTCTGCTTTTTTTCAAGAACAAGTCACTTGTTTTTAATTAGATTTCAAAGTAGGCCACTAAATTTGCTAGATAAAGCACAGAACTCAATCCACTAATTAGGATTTCCTTGCAACCATTATAAAAGAAACTTGCACTCTCTTGAGAAGGATTGGCTATATCCATGAGATTTCTGCAAATTTCTGAAAACTTTTGGTACCATCCTAACAGAGATGAATTTTCTTAGCAAGCAGTAGATTACTATAAGTTTGTAGTGACTTTTTTTTTAAAAAAAAAATAAGTTCATATGGTTTGACACTAAACTACTTTCCAGTGTTCTTCTAGAAACATAATTCCTTCAGATGATTCATAAAAAAGAGTCATATGGTCAAGTAAGCTTGTGAAACACTAACCTCCTGCTCTATATTCTCAAAGAGCAATAGCACATTCAAGGGCTCTAGGAAATCTTGCAGTAAAGAACTATGTTTTAACCAAAACATATTTTTGCATATTTAGTAGCCACAGAAACCTTTTCTCATTATATAGTTTTGTCATATGATTACAGTCTGTGGCACTGGTGTCCCTAAAACACACAGTTCCCCTAACCATGCTGCTGCTTTAATCCATGAGATGCCTCTATATTATTTAAGCAATTAAATAGATAATGGATAATGACAGAGATTATTCAAAGTTCTATTAGCAGCTGCTTGGCTTATTTGTCTGTCTCCCATAACGTGACTTCCAGCTCCTTGTGAGGAAGGATTACATGTTCCACGCTGTTGCATTTCCACTACCTCGTAGATGTTCAATAAACATTTGCTGAATGAATAAGTTCCTTATATTTCAACATTAGAGATGATACAGTACCCTACAAAATTAGATGCTGAAGTCCTAAGTCCCAGTACCTCAGATGTGACCTTATTTGGAAATAGGGTTAAAATGAGGTCATTAGAGTGTACCCTAATCCAATACAAGTGATTGCTTATAAAAGGGGAAATCTGGACACAGATAAAGATACACAGAAGAAAGCTAATGTAAAGACAAACAGGGAGAAGGACAGTTATGTGACTGGAAGCCAAAAAACCCAAGGATTGAGGCAAATACCAGAAGCTAGAAGCAGTGAGAAAGGATCCTCCCCCAAAAGCCATCAGAGAGAATGTGGGCCTGCCAACACTGTCATTTCAGACTTCTAGCCTGCAGAACTGTGAGATAAGTTCCTGTGGTCTTAGGCCACCCCGTTTTTGGCACTTTGTTATAGCAGTCCTAGGAAACTTATATAGATAACATATCTACATACACTTTCTGTTTTTGTATGTTGGCTCAATATAATGAACTGGGTTAGTAATAAATTTTGTTTAATACCATCTTTAATTGGTTTACTTATGTACTATTTTTACAAGTTGAATTCTGGGTTTCATTCAGTAAATTCACATCCTTTGGAGAAAAACTAGACTCAAGAAAAATGATAAAAAATAAAATCAATGTCTGATGAGCATTACTCTGAAATGGAAGAGCTCTACAGAGATGATCTCCAGCATTTTAATTGCATATATTATGTTTGATACTCTCCACATCTGGAAAATTTATGTACAAGAATTATTTCCAGACATTGCAGTGGACATTTCAGAAAATACAGCTATGGAGAATGCTGGTAGAATTGTCTCTTTCTGAAGTTCTAGGTCAAGGTCAGCTTGTTTTGAATCAAGCAGATATGGTCATAAGAGTAATACAATGATATATTTGCAATTAACATTGTCCATATGTTTTTCAAAGAAATATAACTTCATATTGATGTGTGTTCTTTTCACTTTCTTAATACGCACAGTGATTTTGCTCACAGGAGGAACTGACAGCTAGAGCTTTTCATGAGCCAGCGAAGGGATAACTGACAAGTCCATGTATCCAGGCAGAAAAAAGGTGAGTCTAAAATTCAGAAATAAAGAAGTCTGTAAAAAGAAGTACGTCCTCAATTTGTTACCTTTCCATGTATTCAGGTTTGGTCAGTGAGGGCAGCATTCATCATACTCATCTTACTTCAGAAATGGTGACCTCCAATCTTAGAGAAGACATCGATAACTGGGGACCTGCTAGTTATGGCTACTTTTATAATAATTTGCTTTGTTTAAAAGCCAAAAAATCTCCATCTACTTCTTCAGTATCACTACATTTGAAAACTATAGGAAGTGCCATAATACTTTAAATTTTATGCTGCTATTGGTTCTTTAGGATATTACCATTTCAGACAAAATGAGGAATGTCTGTGTACAGAGAAATCCATGCAACCTTTGATGTTCCATATCAGACTGGGAAATGCTACAGACTGTCTCCTCTACAAACATCAAGCTGCATGCCCTGTGACAATGCCAAAGAGAAACAGGCATTAATGAGTTATTTTCTATTGTTATTCATTCTACGGCAGTGCCTTATAATTATGCAAACTACTGAAGGGGCTATTTAAAATCTAATCAAGACTAAGATAAATCCTTATATTATCACATTTTTATAAACCATTTTTTATAAACCACTTTTGTTTTAATATCTGCTTAGCCAAGTTCATTCAGAATGTCCCTCCTATAATAAATCAATCTTAACTTGTCTTCCACGTTTCTTTATACAGTGCAAATCAAGTGAGTTAGAAATTGACCTCCCCAAAAATTAGACTGTCAGACCTAATTAGTTAGTATTAAATTGGAGGTGGGTGGAAACTGAATCAAGGTGACTTTACGGCTGCATTTTTCATATATTTTAATCATTTGAATCTTTGCAAAATATCAAATTGTTATGAAAATGCTTGAATCTCAAGATAGAACACTAGATTGTTCAATATAAAAGTGCCAGAACAATCACTTCTAGACCAAACTTGACACACTGAATCAAATTTAACAGTGTGTACAGACTTTTGAATTGATTTTGTAGTATGTGCCTGGCATAACTCCAAAATTACTACACTATAAGATATTGAGCCCCTTACCCCAAATTGGCTTTTCCCATACAAACATTCAAATATTTAGCTATAAGGCAATACCTTCCCTATCATAAATACTGATATAAATGCTTTGAAAAAGCACTACCTTCTCATAAAAAAGTTTCAGACTGCATAAAGGGGCAAAAAAATCAAAGTCCTCCTCTCTTTCAGACCCCATTTTTACTTCTCAGGCATACCCCACTTAATCATTCATTGCATATTCTTTTATACATTGTACAAAGAGCATCCTGCATTTTCCCCACTTAATGTATCTTGGACATCTTCCCAAGAATATCTATATTGTTCTTTGTCATGTCTGCACATTTCACTGCATGAATTTACCATAGTTTAATCAGTTCCTAATTTATGAGCATTTCACTTGTCCACAGTTTTGGATTTTACAAAAGAATGTTACCATAAGCATCCTTGTTCATATATCTTATGAATTTATCCTCCATCTGCACAAATATGTGAATGGTAGTACTGCTCTGTCAAGACTGCTAAACTGCCCTCCATAAAGCTTGTCCTGATTAATGCTTCTACCAACCACTGGTATATGAAATTCCCACTTCCCTACAACCTCATCACTCAGGGAAAACAGGGATAACTAACATCTGTTGACTCAACTTTATGTAAATCTCTTAAAACATGTTGTTTCATTTACTCTGCTCAACACAATCCTATGAGTTTCCTATTATCCTTATTTTATTTTATTTTTTTTCCTTTTTTTTTTTTTTGTCTTTTTTCATGTCCGGCAACGGACCGCAACCCTCAGTGTCGCGCCCGTACCGGACCGGGACCGGCAACGGAATCGCAACTCTCGGTGCTGCGCCCGCCCCTCGCTCAGCCAGTGACCGGGAACCGGTCTGTATGTGGGATCCGAACCCTCGGCGGGAGCGCCGCCGCGCTCCCAAGCGGCGCACTGTAGCAGTGCGCCACCGGGCCGGCCCCTTATCCTTATTTTAACAGGTGAGGAAACTGAGGTTTAGAAAAGCTGGGTTAAGGAAAAACCAAGATTAAAACCTGGGGTGCCCAGTTTCTAGATTAATGTTTTTTCCAGTCTACTGGTTCCCATGTAAATCAACAAACTATTGATTCTTACTTAAAATTCTGCAACTTTAGGTTTTGAAAAACTAGTATACTAAGTCAACATTGTTTCAACACCCAACTACATGACTACTGAACTTAGAATGAACCAGATATAGGCCAGTTTGAATGTTGTCAGACTTACGTTGTACAAGCTGTGTGTTAATCACTCATGGCCCCTCTTGACAGATTAGAATTTGAAGAGTTGGTCCTCTACCACAGTAGTTTCAGAAGCACTCCTGGAGATGGTAGACCATCCTGGCAGAAGAGGGTTCACAGAATACCAGAGTGTGGCATAATAAGAAATATACAACCTTCCTGGTTAAGAAACATGACATTAAACAAAATTAAATTGGCTTCTTACTACAGGACTTCTCCGAGATACAATATATACTGTACCTCCAATAGAAAACAGTATATATTGTTTCCCAAGTGTTTTTCATACCAAAACCCCTCACTCTAGCCTACCACCATTACCACATCTCAGAAAATGGTGCTTTGTGTAATACCAGTATAGGAAGCCACTCTCTTAAATGATTTATTTGAGGTAGCTTGCTTTTTCAGCCATTTGAGAAACACTGATTAAGCACTAATTGAAATTATCCTGTGGTATATTCATTACCATAACCCAAAATATTTCAAGAAATTTTAATTAGCAAAAAGTTATTAATGCTCTAACATGAGACTTGGTCTATTAATAGCAGAATGGTTGTTTTGGCATTTAAATATATCACTATGGAATATATTTTTAAGAAAACACATCAACATGATACCACAGTATTGTAGGGTCTTAACATATGATCATTATTATAAAGGCTAATTTTGAATTTAATTTAGATGACATATTTGCAATTGCAGAATTTTTCCCTCTCACCACTAATGAACTCCATAATGAAATATTACCACTCCATTTGGTATACTAAGTTGCCAATTAGGCCATGTAACTTTATTTTTTTTTCTTCGCAAAAATCATACTTCCTTACTTTGTAACTGGAGACTTATGTATAAAGTCACTTTAACTAGTTCATGGGAAATGGAATTAAAAGATAATACAAATATTCCATGAACTTTCTGAAGACCCTTCATATAAATTGTGCCTGAATTAGAGGATGTAGTATGTCTGTTTAATTTCTTAACAAGTTTTTTCCATGCCTAAAGGAATCTCGAACAAAGTGGAATGAGGCTGAGGTCTACAAATAAAACAAAAACTGGAGGTGGTCCTCAACATCTTTTCTTTTAACCACCACTGGCAGCAGGAATGCTTTTAGCTATTAAAACCACAAATCCATGTTAATTTTGTTAAATTAACATTAACAATTTTGCTAAATCAATAAAAATACTAGTCATTGTTTTGTTTGTTCATTAAGGAATGACTGATAGCTGCAGCAAGCTCACTGTAGTTATAATGTTTACAAGAGTATACGATGTTATTTCACTGACACATCATTAACACCTAGAATAATGCTTCCACATATAGTAAGTGTTCAAACATGTTTAATATTGGGGCTCTTATGAGAAATGACCTTCTAATATGAATTGAGCATCTATTTGTTGCAGTACGATTAGAATAAACACAGAATTTAAAGACAAAAATAAAAAATACTCAATTCTCACAGGTTACCTTGAACATATATCTGCACCTTGATACGCATGCTTCAAGACACTTATTTTTTTGAATAAACATGAAATCATAATCCATAATGCATTTTCCCTAACATATAGGTATTAAACAAAAATACACAGCTTCATTATAAATGAAGTGCCTATACATAGGCACTTGTTATAAATATACGAAATTTAAGAAGTGCTCTACTGTCTAAGAAATGAGTTTTTCCTCTTCCTCCCCTCTCAGTTTCCCCTGCCTGGAAAGAAATACTCTTTTGGTCAGATCTTTGTGCATATCCCTAAGTTTCTTCAGGTAATATTCCTCAAAGGACATGTACATTTTTAAGCCATTGTTATGTTTTTTCAAACTATTCTTCAGAAAGGCCCTAACCTCTCACTCTCCAACAAGCAGTACAGAAGACTAATATTCAGTTTTAACTGAATGTCAGAGGCTATTACTCAAGAATTCCACTTCCTCACCTTCTACTTTGACATCAACAAAAGGCATCCAATGAATAACAATATGGCTATGATTGTCACTATAAGAGATTTAAAAACCCAGCTTTTCCTTCAGGAAACCAACCACATAAAACTACTATAAAACAAGGACTTGTCCTTAAGCACACACGAGGTGAAAAATCCCAGAGCTCAATACAGAAGAAATAACAGCGTAAAAAACTAAAAGTAGAGGAATGAGTTCTACTGGGCAAAATGAAGATTTTTCATTTTTGTGCCAATAAGAGTATGAAGATAATAATACAGTGGGAAAAAAATCACTCATTTATCTTACTGAGAAGAATTCAGGTGCTACATAATGTCTGAAGGAGTAAAGGTGAAGTGCTTAGGGGAAAAAGGCAATATATGCTATATTTTCTGAGATGAAGGGAGTCCACAAGACCATACATAGCAAAAAAACATTAGAAACATTCAAGAAAAATTATATACTACAATGTAGGTAAATTTAAAAACAGTCACATCATTAAGTTAATGGGGCAACACAAATCCTAGCACAGTAAGCAAAAGGATCCAAGCACCTACCAAGTTCAGGAGGAAGAGTGTCACCAAAATTTTAAGGCATAAATTTATGCAATAAGTGTTGAGCTGATTCATGTCAGTGGACACCATAGTTCTTTACAGTGTGATAAATTTCCATCCATTCACAAGTCTGTTTATTGCACCTTATGTCAGTCATCTTCTAGCGAAGTTAGCATTAGATTCTCACCTCCCACCCCAAAGTTCCTGGCAAGCATTTACATTCTAATTTACAAGCTCCTTCTACCAGACGTAATACTAGATCACACTTCTGTTAAAAATACAACCATTAGCTGATTTGGAGGCCACCAAGATCGTAAGAAAGGGTCTAAGAGGAATGTGATGAGTTTAAACTGGGATTCATTGAGAAGGTGGTTGTATTATCTTACCTGAGCCCAACTAAATGGCAAGAAAAGTGGGGGAGAGGTAGGCAGGATTTTGTGTGCATTTTTTTTTAAGCTTAATTATCTTTTTTGCAAATGGCCTCTGCAGGGGAGAGAATACACCCACCCCTATGAGAACAATGACTTAGAATTCCAGAGGCTCAGTCTCTGGAGCATCCACTTACAGGAGGAACCTTGAGGACCCTTATATAACTGACATCTACAGGAGGTACAAGAGTGGCCAGTTTCAAAACTTTGGGAAACACTGTGGAGGAGTAAGAATGTCAGGAAAATAACCTGCTGACATTCATGTACATACTCAAAATGCCAACACAGATTTAAATACCAAGTTTTCAATTTAAGTGGTATATAAAACTTCCACAATGATGAATAAGTTCAAG
Source organism: Galeopterus variegatus (assembly GCF_000696425.1). Taxonomy (NCBI): domain Eukaryota; kingdom Metazoa; phylum Chordata; class Mammalia; order Dermoptera; family Cynocephalidae; genus Galeopterus; species Galeopterus variegatus. Next base: position 125,694 of record NW_007729159.1, read on the forward strand.
CATTTTTGAAGACATATAACATGTTTATTTTCCTTTGACTATAATTGGGCTTTTATAAAAAACTGTTGGATTACTTCTCTATCATACTAAAACTTCCCAGCCATATGGTAATAATCGAAAGTCAAATTGCTAATGACACCAAAATCAATGAGAGCCCTGAAATTAGAGGGTGGGATCCATTTGATGCACACACCCACCTTAACTTTTTTTTTTTATAGGATAAAAAAGACTAAGCACTCTTGTTTCTTTGTTGATTGAGAACTGCCATGGCTGTGCCCCCTATTTTTCATTTTCTTCCCTGCCCTCCCCACCCACTACCACACCAAAACAGAAAAGAAAAACTTAAGTATCTTCTGATCTCATGATCTGGAAATGAGATGTAAATTGTTAGGTTTTACCTAAAAACATGTCAATTTCATATAGCTCAAATTATAATCTTAAAGAGGTTGTATAACCTTAAGGAGTCCTTTCTTAACTTTGTTTTCTAAAAATTGAAAAAAAAAATCTTGCATTGCCTTTAATAGAGATTAAATGACTACATGTTGATTTTGCATCATTATGAATTTTTTTTAAATATCTTACCTGACAACATTTAGTGAAACAAAGAAAACTTTCATAAGAAAAATGTAAAGAGTTGAAACCAAAAAATTTTGACAACTGATTATAAGAATAGAGACTAAATTACAAAGTCTGTTGGTTGAGCAGTTTAAAGGCTTACTTTGGAGAGTGAACTTTATCCAGGATACATGTTTTCCTTGATAATAAAAGAATGTTTTATTTTGTTATTCTGCTTATAACCTTTTTTGCTTTCCACCATGCTAAATACCATCAAGAAGCCAGGTTAAAAGCCCTTGCTTTAAAAGCAATCCTTTTCTCTGTATTACAAGCTGAATTAATTAATGAATTCAGTAAACATTTATTAAGCACTTCCTCTCTACTAGGTACTATTCTGGGAAGTAGGGATACTGCAGAGATCAAGAGAGACAAGAATTCTCATTCTTTGCACTAAACATTGTTTGAAAACTTACAGGCTTCCAGACATTGAACCATATATTAGGGTAGTTTGAAAAGTTCATGGAAAGATTCATATTATCTTTTGATTTTATTTTACCATGAACTTTTTGAAGTACCCTCATATAAAAGTGAATAAAACACAATTCCATCTTCAAGAAGTTGCAATTTACTTGTTTTTTTTTTCCTGCTAACTTTATTTTTGTTGTTGTTTTTCCTGTTTTTCATTTTTACAGAAAGTGAACCCTAGGATCCTTGACCCAAGTTAGCACACCAAACAAAATATAATAACAAAATAATTTAAGTACTAAATATCAAGAATTTCTATAATTTTTTAAGTGTTCCCACCTCATAACTGTAAACAAAACTTCCAAGTTACCTAGAAGTAATAATGTTGATAAATTACTAAATTTAGAGCTTTAGCTTTCTAAGTTTAGTCAATTTCTACGGGACTCACCTGAATATTTTGTCAATATCTCCACTTATCTACCTATTCTACACCCCTCCCATCATCCTCCCTCTATAGACTGGACCGTTTTCACATGTCTGCATTTCAATTAAGTGATACTTTGAGCTGAACTCTTTCCCTACTAAGGCTCAAAGTACATTTCCTTTGATTCCTACCTAGAAGGCATGTTGAAAGATAAGCCTCAGATTATAGATTCAAAATTATTCAAAATGGGATTTCATTTAGTTACATTTTTTAGTGTAAAAAAAGGTGTTTTTAGCATGATCAGATCAAAGAAGGGCTCTAAGCAAAGTTACACACGATAATGTTAGAAAGGTTTTTTACTATGTAAGTAATCATCAAGTCATCTCTGCTTGTATTACCACAGAATTTGAACATGCAAAAAGATACAAAGCACAACAATGAAAACAATTATAAAACCTGAATGCATTATACAGGTAAAGAAAAAGTAAACAAGATGAAAGCATGCTGTATTGATCTATTATTTTGATATGAATACTGTAACACTTAAAAATATCTCTATAAAGTAGAGAAGTATGTCTCTAAAATTGACTAAAGAGTACAATAATACAAAGCCCATTATGTTTTAGGTGGATATAGGGGAGAGAATTAACATTCACTTGCAGTTTTATGTTATATTAGAATTGTACAATCCATCATTAACTTTATTATGAAAACAAATTATATACACACATGTGCATGTATGTTTCTAATCACAAATACATATCTTTACCTTACGGAACCATGAAAATTTGAGATGCTGGATCTTAATGCACAAAACATTCTGACAGCAAATAGATTATCCTAGAGCCCAAACAATGCACAATCATGACACAATGATCTTAGTCTGTAGATATGAACATGCCTTTATTAGAAGGGGTATCGCTTAAGACGGGTCCAACAACAGCAATTGCTCTGTATTCCTGAACCTCTATGTGCACAATGAGGGGATCGGGACTAGAAACAGTGCCATGGTATAAAAGGGAAATGACGGAGAAGAAGAAATGGGCTTGGGATTAATGAGCTGGCATATACACCATGGCCTTAATGGGCAGCGCTGACAGGGTTCAATTATAGCAGAGTGTGCAGCCTTATTACTGCCAGTGGCTGTCACTTAGGGCGCTGGTGCAGAGGAGAATCCAACTGACTGCAGACAAAGGAAAAGGGAAACACATGAAAACAAAAGGTATTTACAGAGCATCTTCAGGAGAAATCCCCTAACCACCCCAAACACACACACATACACACATGGGCTCTTTGTATTTACACGGGGTGGTTTCCCCGGCTTGGCTTGCTAATTGATCATTACACCTAGGGCTTTTAGGCAGAAATATAATTGAATTAAGAGCTAACATCAAGGCAATTTTTAAAACAGGACCTTAAATTCTATCCCATTTTTAAAAAAATCCACATTAAAATTGTTATAATTTTTACTGGGTACTGGTGCCTCATAGTCCCATTGCTCTGCATTGTCTTACTAAAAACATCACCATCCTTTACCACATAATTTTTATTATAGAGTCAAAATAAAAAGTTTCAAAGGAAGTATTTTGATTCCATAAGTAGCTATATGTAAATTTCCTAAGCTATTTAAATTCTTTATGTCTTGGTGTTTAAATGGAGAAGGAAATATGCTAAGTAGAAATGCAAAAAGGCCTAACTAATAAAAGTCTCAACAGTGTGTGGGATAAATTCTTGCCATAGAAAATTCATTTTTAAAATGCCTTCCATGAATTCACTTAGTGAAGACAAAATGCTGCCTCTGTCTCATGAAAAATCCCCTCTGCATCTATAAAGACAAATATATACTTAACAACTGATTCACAACAGTGACTTGACATGAACAAAATAATCAGAGGTATTAATATAAAATGATTGCGCTTCTACTATGCATTTATACAAATTTAACCTATAAAATTTTATACACAACATATACATTTAGTTTTATGTGATGTGCAGTATAGTCTTATGATAGTTACTTGAACAGCAAATCACAATGCTGACACTTTTTTCTTAGAAAAACATCTTAGGTGAATCTTAACAACCCATCTTTAAAAAATAACTGGATTACTTTTAATTATATATGACCACAAGAAACAAAATCAATCTCAGTAGAGATAATTCAGGAAATGCCTTAGTCTTTTAAAAAGAAAGAATAAAAAACTTATTACTCAGAGGATAGTCCCAGCTCCCCTTCCTGAACCCATAATAAATGTGTACAATTGAGATTGATGTAAGCATAGGAGTACATCCTCCAAATCAGAAGGAATAATCCATAAATGCAAAGAACACACATCGCTAGGTCAAATGAAGCTGAAATAACAAGAAACATACAAGGGGAAAATATCTCAAATAAATGGGCATTTTCCATACCAAATTATTCCTTGAAAAAGACCAATATTCATTCACATTAAATAAATTTTAAAAAGGTTAAAAACAGCCATTTTTCTACAAGAGATTCAGATTAAGACTTTGCCTAATATACGTGGATTCCAGAAATAATGCATAACTAAGATTCTGAATGTAAAACACAACAGAAAGGACCAGATACAAATTTTTCATTTTTATATTATCACATGTATCCGTATTCTAACACATATAGATAATTAGAATATAAATAAAATTAACGATTTCAACAAAGCACCCTTTTACTAGGGATGGTTATACTCTGGTGGTAGTTTCCAAACTGAGATGTTCACTTAGACCATAGGCCTCCCAGTCATCCTAGTTGTTCACAGTCCAGGAACACTAGCTGTCATGGTCCACTTCCTACGTCTGATGGAATCACAAGTAGTGAGGACCAGGGAGCTCTGGCCATCAACTGCCTGGTCACAGATGGCTAGTGTACGTGCCCTCCTCCCAAATCTGGCTGGAGTTTTCCCACACTGCCTCCTCACTCCCCCACATACCTCTCAATCCAGACTCACCACTCCAGTCAATCGAATGGCCTCAGCAGTCAGGCTGAAGTGCCAGGAAGTTCTACCACGGGTACCAACAAAATACCAATAACAAGAGAGTTTATCATGGAACACCCACTGTGTATGGAGAGGATCCAGGGATCATTGCTTTGGAGGTTATTCCAGATGGCACTCAATAGCCCCATGAACATGAATGAAGAAAAGTCACTTAGTCCTGCAAGTTCATAGGTGGAGAAGTTAAGGCGTCTTTACAGTTTTAATAGGCTGTAAATACAGAAGTAGTAAAATGTATATGAAGCCTCTATGTGCAAAGAGCTTGGCTTTTGGAAAATGTTGATTTTCTCCCCCTCCCCACCCATTACTGTAATGCATGACTTCATTATGTCCTAAGACCCATAGCACTTTGTGGTTTAGGTCCCATCCCAGACCTGCCAAGCTAACCCACAAGAGTGTAGGATGAGGACTGCCACAACTTAAGTGCTGTGCAACCACTAAAAATATATTTTACATATACCTCTGATCTCACTGACATAATTGGCAGGGACTAAAATACACTGCAGCCCATCTCATCATTTCCTGCCTACAGTGCTAGTAAGTTCAAAGAAAGTCCTTTTCTTTAGTCCTAATTATAGTCTTAAAAAACCCTATACAATTTTTCTTCAGATTTGTTGTTGCTAAAACATGATTTCTTCTCTTCTGAAAATTTAAAATGCTATCAATAAGATCCTTTTTTCCTGCTAAGATGTGGAAATCTACATACTAAGCCATAAGTAGTTACCAATGGACAGAAAAAGGAAATATAACTAGGAGGAAGGTATATAAAAAGGTACGACCTACTAAATATTTTTACACTATAGTATAGATTGACTTAAGTTTTTACTCTATATTGACTTTTCATATTATCCTGAGTACATTTCTATTTTTAAGAGAAAAAATAAGCAAAGTTAAAAATTAACTTTAAAATTTTGTTTTACTAAAATTTTAAAAATTAAAAATAATCACTGGCACTTCTCCAACTGTGAGATGGGAGGCGTCCTGGTTATTCCCAGCAAAATGTGTGTCCAACTGGTTCTCAAGTCTGAATTTAGCAAAATCTTTTTTTTTTTTTTTTTTTTTGACTAGTGTTTCCATCTTTAGGAGTGCCCCCACAGTCCCCAGTCACTGACATCTGGTCACTTGTGTGCAATACTCACCTGACTTGGAAGATGGACACAGCTAAGCCAGACTTGGCAAACATTCCATCAATAAAATGCCTTGTCTCATGGGAGCAAGATTTGATTGGTTTTTGACCCTCAGGAGACTGATTCACCTTCAGGCAACAACATTCATTTCCACAGACCTGACTCAGCTCAAGTCTTCCACTCTCACCAGACTTCCAAGTCTCTGATCTAGTCTGACATTTCGTAGCTGCCAAATTCCATAGTCATCCAGTGTCTTTTTCACCCATAACCATAAAAAGGTCATCCCACACACACTCCATAAAACTCAAGCAACAATGGTGGTTCTAACTATAACAATCACTCAAGTTGCCTACCATCCTTTCTCTTACCCCGCCTGCGCATTACTAAAATAAACATAATTCATATACCTTCCTTTGATCCTGACTCCCTTGAGTTATTCGAGTCCCCAGACTCAAGATCCCTCACTCTGAGTATCATAATTTCTCTTTCAGTTTTTATTACTGGCCCCAATCTATTTGAGACTCTGTAGATCCACTTCCTCAGACTTTAATGTGCATACCAATAATCTTACAGCTGGTTAAAATGTAAATTTCTAATCAGTAGGTCCAAGGTGGTACCTCAGATTCTGTATTTCTAACAAGCTCCTAGGTGATGCCTATGCTTTAGTTCTCGCTAATTTGAATAGAACATCTCTATATGTCCCTCAAGTTTCCTGGACCTTAACATTTCTAATTGTCAGGCCTCCCTTGCTCTTCTGGCATAAATATTCCTCTAGCTAAGTGTAAGGTGCCCAAGCCCCATTCTACACAATCAATGACATCCCTGTACAAACATAACCTGTATTACATAGTCATAGCCTTGAGTATCCCTTCTCCAAAATGCTTGGGACCAGAAGTGTTTAAGGCTTTTTCAGATTTTGGAACATTTATTTTCAGATATTTAACCTGTTGGGCATCCCTAATCCAAAAATCCAAAATCTGAAATGCTCCAATGAGCATTTCTTTTGAGAATCATGTCGGTACTCAAAAAGTTTCAGGTTTTAAAGCATTTTGGATTTTCAGACTAGAAATGCTCAACCTGTACCAACACAGCTATTCTCCATGCAAAAAGACAGGTCAGTTATTTTAGGTCATACAACCCCATAAAAAAATTCATCTATATTTAGGCTATTAAAAAAGGCTAAATTGACCAGTTATTTAAATTTAAATAATCTGTGTTAGAAATATAAACTAAGAGATATAATCCAGTTCTGATTCTCATACTATGATCTCATTTATACCATACACTGGTTACACATTTATATTACTGAAATCTACAGCCATGATTGAGGTTTCCTGTAAATTTCCTAGGCTGTAGACTGGACTTCACTCTACAGGAAACACATCCACATTACTTTACGCCACGGGTGCTTCTTCCTGTAACGATTGCACAGGTTATATAGTAATAAGATAATCCCATGCACGAGCAAATTGCGTTCTTCTTTCACTATCCTCTGAGGACTCTTTTGCATGAACATAAAAAATCAGCTCTTTTCAAAGGATTTAAGGGAGGGGAGTGTCAAACAATGTTTAACACCACAGTTAGCTGCTTAGACTGCTCTGAATCCTCTAAGCACACATAAATAAAGCAAGATTTCATTATGGGCCTGACAGCATTATACAGCCCTAAATTTTATTTTATTTCAATTCCAGACAAAAGTATAGAGGAAGAAAAGAGGTGCTTATGAAGTAAAAGAATGCATCATAAAATATAATTCTAAGAAATAAACAGAAAAAAAGACACTGAATAAAGAAATACCTTCCATGTGTTTCTTAACACTTTCTCAAAAATACCATATGAAAATTGTGTCCAATGCATTGCTACTGCTATTAACATCTTCATTTGAGTCCCTAATTTGGGCCATATTTTCAGCATTGGAGGTCTGATTACAAAAAGCAATGCACATTTTCCAATGATATTTTTTAAAAATGAGTTCCCTTTGCATATTGCTCTTCTACATCAAATTATGACTCCCTTGTCACTTTTCTCATGTTTCATGACAATGGTGACTCTTAGTTATAAACAGCTTATTGTAGCTTGCATCTTTCCAGAGTATGTCTACATACTTAGAACACAGAATAGTCCCTAACTATTTGTATCTAAAACAACCAATTCTATGAACCTCAGATTTGTTTCCAATAAAACCTGATCTTGATCACACCTTTACAGAGAAACAGATACAAGTAATATAAATGTTCAGGATATAGATGTGTATTAGAACACAGAATAGTCCCTAACTATTTGTATCTAAAACAACCAATTCTATGAACCTCAGATTTGTTTCCAATAAAACCTGATCCTGATCACACCTTTACAGAGAAACAGATACAAGTAATATAAATGTTCAGGATATAGATGTGTATGCTCTACTTCGTTGGTAAATGAAAAAAAAATTGCAATCAATTTTGGAAACAATTTTGCCCAGGGCTCAAAATCCTTACTTCATAGACATTTAACTATCCTTTTTCTATTGCACTATGGAATTCATAATCTCTCTGGGCCATTCCTACAAATCTTCATCTTTACTCCTGACACAAAATTTCCCTGCTGTTATATATTATCTTCTTTAGTATTTAAGAAGAATGGATAACACTTACTGTCCTTCTTCCAACTATTCCTCATGACCTTACATTCTGTATGTAAAATCACCATTTATTCCTCTACATATGAAATAATTTAATTTCTGCTAACTTCTACTCAGATCCTATTTCCCAAACCATTAGTCATGTTCCAGATGTTTCCACTAAGGAATACTGGAGAAGGATTACCTTGTGATTACTGCATGCTACATTCCTGTTTAAATATCGCTATTTTTAATTTAGTACTCTGGAGAAGGTAAGTAAAACTAAGTTTAATCAGGGGATAAGAGATGTGTCTCTCAGAAACAGAATCAACTACACCGAGTTAAGGAGAACTACCATTTTTAAATACCAATAAATGTTTGGAATTCTGATTGCAATTACAGAAAAAAAATCAAAATCCCAACATGTAATGTTTATACTGCCATGAATAGAGGAGAATAAATGCAAATTATCTAATTTTAATTGGTTCCTCTGAGTCAAATAATTCTAACATTTAAAGAGTGTTTAGCCCAAAAGGAAAAATCCCACATTTTTAATCTGGAATTTTAAAACATTTTTAATCACTGTTAAAAAATAGAAGGAAGAAAAACTTTGTGAAAGAAGTTATAAAGTTGGATGTAATAGCTTAGCTGGGGCAACACTCATACTCCCCTTCATGATTTTGTTCTTGCTTTATAAATCAGAATCTGGGATGTAAGTACCAGTCAGACATACTCCACCTGAGATCTGAAAACACTGCTATATATTCTTCCTGCTTATAATACTGCCACAATAATAGAAGTTCTGCAATCATAATTTACATCACTGACAGATTTGGAGATAAAGCAAGAAAAATATTCCAGCTCTCTCATTAGCTATATGTACTCACCTTTTATTTTTCCTGTAAAAGAGGTATGAATCAAACACTGTGGCTGATGACAAATTTAGTCAGAATATGCCATTGATACATGATCATCTCTCTGGACATGATGATGTTTTAATCTCAAACTAGTCTTGCATTTTCTGAAGATAGATACCATCCTTCATTTTCACCCTTTTATTTCCACATGGAAATAATCTCTGCTGAAAGTTACCCACTGTATCCCTGACTTGTGAGTATACCTACTTCTTATCCTGGTTTTCTTTTCTTTAAAGGTGTGGTAAGAATGACAAGATAGTAATAAATGGCAGCCGACAACTCTGAGGACCTTCTCCTGTGTCTGCTCAAGCAGTAATAACGATCGACCCATATTCTCCCATTTTATTGCTGCTGTTTTTCTACGATTCTGTGGGTAAACTGAAGAATTAATCTTGATCTTTGCAGTAGGACTAATTGGGGTATCTCATTTGGAAGAAGGAGTGTGGTTGCTCATTCTCATCCTTGAAAGCCTACCCTCTTTAAAGCAAAGAAATGAAAATTTTACAAATAAAATTCAGTTAACTAGGGTCCTATGAGATGGATTCAGAACTAATTCTATGCTTTAAAAAAAAATTCAAAGGAGATATAATAGCAAGAAGATATAAAATTAGAGACCACTTCTGTTTAACCCATATTCTCCCATTTTATTGCTGCTGTTTTTCTACGATTCTCTGGGTAAACTGAAGAATTAATCTTGATCTTTGCAGTAGGACTAATTGGGGTATCTCATTTAGAAGAAGGAGTGTGGCTGCTCATTCTCATCCTTGAAAGCCTACCCTCTTTAAAGCAAAGACATGAAAATTTTACAAATAAAATTCAGTTAACTAGGGTCCTACGAGATGGATTCAGAACTAATTCTATGCTTTAAAAAAAAAATTCAAAGGAGATATAATAGCAAGAAGATATAAAATTAGAGACCACTTCTGTTTTGATCAACAGAACTTTGGAAATTATCTAGTCCAGTCCTGAATTTATGGATGTGAAAGAGTCTCAGAAGAAATGTGACTTGCCCAAACTCATGCAGAGGGAGGCAAGAAAGAGGCAATACTAAATTTCTTTACCAGTTATGCATTTTACTGCTAGGATAAGGATTAATTGCATTAAACCATCATTAAAAACCTACTCCTAACCCTCCTCTCCTTACCTCTCTCCCAACCTTGAGCCATTTACAGACCCCAGAACATCCCTAGAGAAGACAGAGGAGGGTGAAGTTCAGCCTGAAGAACCCACAAAACATGCAGGTGAACCAGTTGTAGGTGGTAGTGCCCTCCAGGAAAAGAGTCTGCCCTGGAATTTAAATGTTTTGTGTTGAACCCAAACTGCATAAAAGATCCAAGAACTGCACCATCTCCTAAGAAGTTTTCTGCATTTCCTATATGTATCCTGAATCAAGAATCAATCCACCAGAAAAGCTTAAAAGTTGCAGATGTTCCAATATTCTACCCAGAACAGAAAATGAATCCAGAGGCATTCTGGGTCACTCCCCCACATGTGGATACCATTTTCCAAAGCTACAGGAGGTCTGCTTCTCACTGTGTCCCTCCTGCAACTTCCTTTGGCAGCTGACCCCATGTGAAGAGTTGTCCAGAGCAAAGGCCCCCACATGCGATTTGTATTCCAAGCCTGTGGGTCTCTAGTACTGTGTACTGGCTCCACTCTAATCACCATGCTCTTGCAAACTGAAAGAAGGCAAACTATAATTTGGAAATGGCTGCTGTTGTATTTGTTTTTTGTTTGTTTGTTTTATAAAAGCTCCAGCACATAGAAAAACGCCTCCTATAATGTAGGCCCTTAATAAAGGCTTTTTGAGGAATTTTTTTGTGTGTTACATTCTATCTGTGATTATGGGCCCTGTTTTGATTGCATCTGTACTAGCTCTGTTGACATGTTCCTAAATATTATCCCATATGAATTTTGGAAATACTGAAAGGGAATATTGATCCTCTGACTTGTTGAGATACTGAGAAAGGAGCCACGTTTGCTACTTAATACCAAAGAAGAAATAGGAGGATTGTCCTCATTACAGTGAACATCACGTAACAGAAAGAAACTGCAGAGAGTATGAGTTACTTTAGTTCATGCTTAAGTATAGACTATGTCCACAGACTTATTTCACTGCTGAGTTAGATTCAACTGCTCGTCAAAAAAAATAAAAATAAACCCAGTAACCATGTGAGCTGATGTGTAAATCTGCTTCACTATAGTAACTATTTTACTATCTATGCTTCCCATAGAATCATGTTATAAACTTCGAATGTACCCAATATTTATCTAAAAAGAAAAAGTGGATTTGTCATTTAAAATATTTTTATAGGATTAATTGAATTTCTTAGATCTTGCTTTTTTTTCTGGATGTTATATAAACAAGTATTCTCAAGAATGTCATCTAGTAATAACAGTATTGGAGAGTGAGCCAATACTCTCACCTTACAAATCATAAATAAATCCTTATAGCTGTCTTATTTGCAAGGCTTCAAATGTTTTTCTACAGCCTCCCTAATCTTTCCCCAAATCTTCCTCTTTATAATATCCTCATTTCTGCTACGTATAATTTTTTTCCAGCTGTCTTTTCTCTTATAAATTTACTTCAATCTTCAGAGTAAGTTAACTCTCTCCCACAACCAGGACTACATGCCTAAACCTCTACAGAGCCTCTCACATAATTTACACATTCAGTTTTGAGACTGTTTCCATCCCACAGCAGCTGGCATCGACGCACGACTTGTCCCTTTGCTCAACTGCCTTATTTACTCCCAGACCTCTAATATGGAAAAACCACATTAACACCAGTAACAACAAAATTAGTACAATTAGAAGAGATGATTATATCCAATAGGGAAGACTCCAGCGAACTGCAAGTATGTCAAGAAGGTGGGGCAACCTCTATTTCAAAACTCTTGAAATGTATGTTGGTTGTCTCTATATAGAGATTGTGGTTGTCTGGCAGACATGACTTATGAGGTACAAGGAAGACTCATGTCTAAAACTATCCCACCCATCTGCTGAAAACTCATTTTACTTTAGCACATTCCGTGAGACTTATTCCTTCAAGTTACAAAGTTTTACTTTACAAAAAATGCACATGCTAAGAGAAGAAATACAGTAAATCCTATGAATTATTTTCAATTTCAAATGAATTATACTGATCACCTGGCTCTCCTAATAATTGGCTGAGGTCCAAGACATATGGAAAGTAGGAAGTTTGAAGTGGTGAAAAGATGTTTTGCATGATAGACAGTAAATAAGGAATAAATTTGAAGTTTTGAAAAAGGAGCATAAGGAGACAAGAGGAAGTAAAAAATAAAAAGCAAGACAAATGTCACTTGCCTTACAGTTGACAAAACCCAATCTTTCCTTCAATGATCTAAAGAGCAAAGATGCTTAATATTTTAACTTTCTGAGGATTGTTTTTGCCTTTGAGACTTCTATATTCACTGAGCACTTTTAACCCCACAAATATGTACAATTGCGTTTCAATAAAAAAATAAAAATAATGCTGTTCTGAAAAATAAAGTCTATTATTTATAAAATAATAAAAAAATGAAATACTTTGATTCTAAACCTTGACACTTACACAGAGCACTTTAGTAATTACTCTAAACTGAGCAAATGGTTGTTCTCAGTATTAGAGGGAAAACGAATGAGCTGAGAGAATGAATGACAGGGAAAAAGGAAGAAATAAATGAGAAAAGCCAATCACGAGATGAAAGGAGGCTGTATCCAGAGAAACAACATAGTTAAGGTTTACATCAGTGGTTCTCAATCAGGAGTAATTTTGTCCCCAGCGACATCTGGCAAATCCAGACCTATTTGGGGTTGTCAAAACTGGGCGGGTGAGAATGCTTCTGCCATCTAGTGGATGGGGCCGGTGGTGCTGCTAAACATCCTACAATGCAAAACAGCCTCCCATACTAAAGAAGTGTCCAGCTCAGAATGGCAGTAGTGCTGAGATTGAGAAACTATGGTCTAGACATGTGGAAAAGACGAACAATTACTGCAGGAACAACCAAGCAAGAGTCTTTTACCAGGTACAAAAAGGTTTTTCTGAGATTTCACTTTGCTTGTGCTAATCTGCATAGCCCAGAATCAGGCCTATTGTTTCTCAAAAAATGTGGTAAGCAAGTGCAGATATTAGTGTAAAAGTGTATAGTTGATATGCAAGGCCTCAGCCCAAACTGACCAAAGAACATGGGCAAAAGTCAGTGCATCAGCACTCAAATGTGCAAATCGATTTGATAAGATAAAGAGTTCTGCATTTGAGAGGAACCAAAAGATTAAGAACTGCATCCTAATTTAGAGATGAAAATGAGCACATAGTATACCTTAGTATTTTCAGCTCATCCTATGAAAAGTGTGGAAGTGCAAATGAGTCCCAATAGCGATGATGAAAGCAGCCAGTACTGATTTAAAACTTCCAATGTGCCAAATGCCATGCTAAATTCTTTACATGCAGAATATAATTTGGTCATTGTAAACTATCCACTTCACAGTAATGAAAACTGAGACTCAGAGGGATAAGGTAATAATTAGGGAGAGCCAAATTTAGGAATCAAGCCTAGGTACATCTGACTTTAAAGTCTTGCTTTAACCTACATGCTGTACTAACCTCCTAATGATTCAGAGTATTGGTTCAAGATAGTCATGGGCGCGGATCCCTCATGAATGGATCAATGCTCTCCCTGGGGGAGGGGGGATTAATGAGTGAGTTCTTGCTCTATTAGTTCCCACAAGAGCTCGTTGCTTAAAAAGACCCTGGCACCTCCTCTGTCTCTCTCCTGCTTCCTCTCACCACGTGATCTGCTTGTACCCGCCAACTGCCTGCCACTTTCCGCCATGAGTAGAAGCAGCCTGAGGCCCGTGCCAGATGCAGCTGTCCCAGAATTGTAAGCCAAATAAACCTCTTTCCTTTATAAATTACCCAGTCTTAGGTATTTCTGTTATAGCAACACAAAACGGACTAAAACAAACACAAAAGTTCATACTTCAAGTCCCGGCTTTATCACTTACTGGTTTTGACACTGGGCAAGACAATTAAACCCTCTCAGAATCTCTATTTCCTCACCTAGTAAAGGAGAGTAATAGAGTCCCTGACTACCTCATAGAATTGCAATAAGATAACACATCTGGAAGAGCACTGGTAACTGCCAAGATTACCCATTCTCCTTGTGATCCAATTTCACCCATCTCTAACTGTTAGAGGGCAAACATTTGGTTAGGATCATAAGTACGAAGTAGAAAGCTCATCATAACATCCCCCATCCATGTTATAGTGCCCGTCATCAAGCGTCACCAGCAGAGAGAGGCACAGACACTGAAGGGGCAAAATCTGACTGTGGTGACCTCTCCATGAGATGACGCTGGTTATTCCTTGTTTTCAGTTGCAATCTTTATTATTTTGTTTACTGCCATAAAAGCAAATAGCTGACTTATTTATAGTCATGGACTTGTCATGTTTCATATTTGAGCACATTTCTCATAGTTACACTGCACACATGCCCCCGCCCCCACTCCAGCATGAGACTTTATACTCTCATATATGGAAGAGCTGTATAACATGACAGGGTCATATTTCTCCCCTCCTCATCCATACTACCACTACAAGCCATACTTTAGCTAACAAAAAAAGACTAACAAAAGTGAGTGGAAAATTTAGCTGATATCAATTCAAGTGCTATTGAAACATTCTGAATGAATGCTCAATCATATAGTGTGATGAATGATACATTTATGTAGCTACTGCAAAGGTTTAGTTGCTCATAGATCTGATTTGAGAATTATCCAATATCAAGGTCCTTCACATTGACGTATGCTCACTTTTCAAAACAAGCTCAAGATGCCCATAATAATGTCTGAAGCAAGCTATTTCAATTATGCAGCAAAGGTTAGAAGTATGGGCTCTGGATCAATCTACCCAACTTCTGATGGATGCTCTACCATGTAACCTTGAACAGGTATCTATGTGAACTTCGACAAGTCACTTAACTTTGAGTCTCAGTTTCCTATTGCGTAAAATGAAGATAACAGCACCTACTTCCTATGGCCATTATGAGGATGAAATGAGGTAATCCAGGTAAAATATGTAACCTGTACCTGACATTACACTACATGTTCAGGAAATACTAGCAGCTGTTTATTATAATTGAATGATCAACTGGGAGATATGTAAGGTCTTATTTTTCTAAATAGGCAAGTGATCTTTAAAAAAAAAGAACTTCTAACTTCCCTCAGGTCCTCTTAATTTTAATTCCTAAGCACAGATTCAAACAGTGAGCACCAAAGGATAAATTTTCAAAAAGCATGACCTCTTACTTCTAAACATACCAGCAGCAACATATGAAGTAGAAGCATGACCAATTTGCTTATAAACCAGACGACAGCAAGGTAACCACACAAGGTACAGCAGAGTTTGGGCAGCCATTGTAGCACAAAAGTGAATTCTTAGCAGCCCCCACATTAATGTAGAAAAGACCTGACAGGAGATGACAGAAAGGTAAAGGAAAAGACCAGGCTACAGACAACAAAGAGGGCAATTCTCAGGAGCAGCAAGGGTCAGAAACAGATATTACGATCACGGTGAAAATTCTCACTGGAGTCCAAGGGGGAACACTGAAGAGAATAGAATTGACAGGAAAGCCAGTATGGTCATGAAAGATCAATGCTAGAGTTTTAAAGAAATCATAATGACCTTTTTAAATGGCAAAGTATTAAAAAGATGTTGGAGATGCAAATGGAAGCCTTATCCTGGAACCCCACCCTAACTCATTTCCTGCCATTCCCCACCTCCCCTGTTACCTTGCAAAAGGACAAGATACAGCCAATTTGGCTATAGCACTTGTTTTGAAAACACGAATTTGTTCCAATGCAATTGTTGTATTAGGAAGCAATTTAAGCATAACCGAATTTCTCACTTGCTTACGTGCAATTTCATCTTTGGGAAACATGTAGATGAACAAAGAAAGTTGCACCCAGCCAAACCAAGCTCCATAAGAATATAAAAAAAACAAGCACATACACACACCCCAACATCTACCAGCTACCTTAGCTACTGTATTTGCTACTGTATGACAAGCCACACCCATCCACATTTGGTGTTATAATTTTTGCTCTAATTCCAGATAACTCTCCTTCTACCACTTCACAATAATTCACAAGCCGGGCCGGCCCGGTGGCGCACTGCTACAGTGCGCCGCTTGGGAGTGTGGCGGCGCTCCCGCC
>NW_007729159.1:142314-158986 GCF_000696425.1 Galeopterus variegatus
CTCCCGCCGAGGGTACGGATCCCACATACAGACCGGTTCCCACTCACTGGCTGAGCGAGGGGCGGGCGCAGCACCGAGGGTTGCGATCCCGTTGCCGGTCCCGGTCCAGTACGGGCGCGACACTGAGGGTTGCGGTCCGTTGCCGGACACGAAAAAAGACAAAAAAATAAAAATTAAAAAAAAAATAATTCACAAGCTGCAACTCTTCTGACGCCAACCTCCACAGGCAAACTTCAGATCTTTTTCAAGGTAATTTTCCATATTTATTGTTGTACTTATATATACCTTAATCTTTTAACATGTGTAAAACTGTGCTGTTTTGTTTATTAGGTTCCTTTTTTTCTTATGTGTCACTGACCAATTTAATGTTCTGCTCTTGACCCCCACCCTTTTTCCCATAAGCCCTGTGTGTTTTTTGTTTTTAACTGTGCAATTTTGAAGTAGTGATTTTTAGGAACATTATAGCAGAACTGTGCCCTGTAGTGACCCACAGACACTCTGCTGTTTTAGGTAATCATGTGAAATTGCTCCCATTGGCTGGAGTTATGCCTTGCCTCTTACACTCATGCTCATCTCCCTCTTCTGGCTAAATCCTAATCTCCCTTAAGTCTTATCCCATGCAGAGAGCCTTTCCTGGCTGGCCTGCCTGGCCACCTGCCTGTCCTTCTGTGAGATCTCATAGCACATGCCATGATGCCTCTATCATTACACTTGCCACCATGCAGAAAACGATACCTTTACAGATAACTCCACCACTGTTCTGAATCTCAAAAGCAAGGACCCATTTTATACCTTTAGGAATCTTCAACATGGCACAGAAAAGGCAGTTAATAAATGTTTCTGGAGGTAAACGGAACAGCAAAACAAACAACCAATCTGGAATTTCACAACTCAGCAACAATATCTATTACCCCACAAGAAAGAAGGAAAGAAAAACTGGAAGAACCAAGAACCATTCGAAACAAGCCAAGTGTGTTCAAAGCTGCCAGATCAATAAAAGAGGAGCAAATTAAAAGGACTCAATAGAAAAAGTCCATAACAAAGACAATACAGAAGACTATTATATTTGTATTTAGGGGGAAAGTATCTAAAAATGTTGGAAAAACATTTATAAATAAATTGTGAATTTTACATATGAAGAAAGAATGAGCATGTATTGCACCTACAGTAACCCCTTGCCCAAAATTACAGAATAACCACTACATAATATTTTTCCTATATTAAGTATCCTTCTATTTCAAGTGAGATTTTCATATATGTTGTAGGAAGGGCATTACAGGAAGGGCTTATTAACTTTGATATGAGATGTGCTTAAACCAACCAAAGGGCATATTTCCTGGGCCTCCCTGAATGGAGATTGAAATGAGACATAATAAAAATTTATTTTTAGTTTAGACAACTTATATAATGAGACAGACTGACAATAAAAGCTTTACCATAGATTCAGACCCCACATACAAGGGATCTTCAAAAAGTTCATGGTACCAAGGTCAAGGGCTCAGATCCCTATAAAGACTAGCTGCCAAAAACTCAAAAAAAAAAAAAAGATCATGGAAAATGTGTATTATGGAAAAACTATTTTGTTGTTTAAAAAAATTTTTGCAATTCATGCATAAACTTGTACTAACTCATTATAACATGTCTGAACAGGATCCAGGTTGAAGTAGTAAGAAGGGTAAGAGATCAGTTTTAAAAGAGCCCATATCAGAGCAACATAAATTCTGCTAAAAATGCAACCCTTAACCGGCACCGCACAGGTAAGCCCACCGTGCCAGCCAGCCAGCGGAACCACATGGCTCCACGTGACCCCTCATCCCACCTCAGGCCCAGGGGGAAGCACTAGCCTACAGAACCGACCCACCAAGTTTGGCCCAGCAGAACTCCACGTGCTAGGGGCTCATTCTATGACCACAGAGTCTCAAATGGGAACCAAGTTGGTTTAATATAACCACCACCACACCTACTGTCAAGCAAACACAGTTCACCCCCCACAGTAGCAACCAACACCACTCCACAGCCAACCTCAGTGTAACAGAAGAAGCAAACCCCCTACCAAATGACCAAGCATCAGCGAAAATACACTAGAAGTACAAACAAGCAAGAAGAAATGACACCACTGAAAGGATACAGTAATGCCCCAAAGTCAGACTCCATGGAACAGGGAATCCTTGAAATGTCTGTAAAAGAATTTTGAGCAATGATTTTAAGAAAACGAAGAAGTAAAGGAAGACTCAATTAGAGAACACAATGAAACAAGAAAAAACATCCAGAATATGAAGGAGGAAATCTGCAAAGAGATTAATACCATAAGAAAGAGTGTAGCAGAACTTCTAGAAATTAAAGACTCACTCAACAAAATAAAAAAACGTGACTGAGAGCTTGAGCAGCAGGGTAGAGCAAGCAGAAGAAAGAATTTCAGAGCATGAAGATGGTCTTTTTGAAATAGATAGACAAAAAAAGAAAAAAGAATTTAAAATAATGAGGAAAACCTAAGAGAGAGAGCTGACAATCTCAAGCGCTCTAACATCCGAATTATGGGTATTCCTGAAGGGCAGGAGAAAGGAAAAGGTATAGAAAACCTACTCAAGGAAATAGTAACAGAAAGCTTCCCAGGTGTAGGGCGAGATACCAACCTTCAGATCCAGGAAGCTCAAAGGTCCCCAAACATATTCAACCCAAAAGATCCTTCCCAAGACATATTATAGTTAAATTCGCAAAGCTCAAAGACAGAGAGAATTCTACAAGCAGCAAGAAAAAAGCGTCAGGTCGCTTATAGGGGAACCCCCATCAAACTAACAGCAGTCTTCTCAACCAAAACCCTACAGGCCAGAAGAAAGTAGAATGTCATTCATGTTCAAAATACTAAAAGAAAAAAACTGCCAACCAAGAATTCTTTACCTAGCAAGGCTCTCCTTCAGAAACAAGGGAGAAATAGTGTATTTCCCAGACAAACAAAAGTTGTGGGAGTTCGCCACCACATGACCAGCCCTTCAAGAAATTCTCAAGGGAGTCATTCGTCTGGAATCTGAATAATGGTGACCATCATTATGAATACACATGAAAGAGCAAAACCCACAGTTAAAACAAAAATGCCAGCAAGAAAGAGAAAAAAGCTAAATCATTCCACCTTAAACCCCCAACTCACATTGAAGAAGAGAAATAAAAGGGGAAATAATGATCAAAAGATATTTAAACCACCTAAACAAGTAGCAATTAAATGACAGGAATTAAACATTTCTCAATAACTACTCTAAATGTGAATGGACTAAACTCCCCATTCAAAACACACAGACTAACTGGCTGGATTAAAAAGTTAGACCCAAGGGGCCGGCCCGGTGGCGCACTCGGTAGAGTGTGGCAGCGCTCCCGCCGAGGGTTCGGATCCCATATAGAGACCGGTCCGCTCACTGGTTGAGCGCGGTGCAGGTGCAACACTGAGGGTTGCGATCCCTCACCGTTCACGAAAAAAGACAAAAAAAAAAAAAAAAAAAAAAAGAAAAAAAAAAAAAAAGCTAGACCCAGGTATATGCTGTCTTCAAGAGACCCACCTCACCTGTAAAGACACTCATAGACTAAAAGTGAAGGGATGGAAAAAGATATACCATGCAAATGGAAACCAAAAACGAGCAGGAGTAGCTATTCTTATATTGGACAAAATAGACTTTAAACCAAAAAACATTAAAAACGACGAAGAAGGCCATTATATAAAAGGAACTATCCAGCAAGAAGACATAACAATCATAAACATGTATGCACCCAATACCGGAGAACCCAGATATATCAAGCATGCACTCCTAGACCTAAAGAAGGAGATAGGACCTAATACATTAATAGTGGGTGATCTGAACACCCCTCTCTCAGTATGCGACAGGACTTCCAGGCAATAAGCCAACAAAGAGACACAGGATTTAATCTATACCCTAGACCAACTGGATTTGGCAGATATATGCAGAACATTTCACCCAACAGCTAAAGAACACACTTTCTTCTCACAATGGTATATTCTCTAGGATAGACCACAGATTAGGTCACAAATCCAGTCTTGGCAAATTTTAAAAAATTGAAATAATTCCAGCAATCTTTTCAGACCACAATGAACTAAAACTAGAGATAAACAATAAGCAAATCACTGGAAGCTATACAAATACATGGAAAATAAATAATAGGCTCCTGAATGACCTATGGGTCCAAGAAGAAATTAAACAGGAAATCAAAAATTTTCTAGAAACTAATGAAAATAAAGATACATCCTACTTGTGGGATACTGCAAAAGCAGTACTAAGAGGGAAACTTATTGCAGTAAATGCTTATATCAAACAAATGGAAAATCTCCAAATAAATGACCTAACACTATGCCTCAAAGAACTTGAAAAACAACAATCCAAACCTAAAGGCAGTAGACAGAAAGAAATAATTAAGATCAGAGCAGAACGAAATGAAATAGAGACCCAAAAAACAATAGAAAGATCAACAAAACTAAAAGTTGGTTTTTCAAGAAGATAAACAAAATAGACACACCATTAGCTAGATTAACAAAAAAAAGGAGAGAGAAGACCCAAATAACAAAAATCAGAAATGAAAAGGGAGACATTACAATTGACACCACAGAAATACAAAAAATCATTAGAGACTACTATAAACACTGTATGACAACAAATTTGAAAAATATGGAAGATATGGGTAAGTTTCTAGACACGTATAAATTGCTAAGACTGAACCAAGAAGAGATAGAAAATCTGAACAGACCAATAATAAGCAAGGAGACTGAAGCAGTAATTAGCAATCTTCCAACAAAAAAAGTCCAGGTCCAGATGGCTTTACAGCTGAATTCTATCAAACTTTTAAAGAGGAGTTAATACCAATTCTCATGAAACTGTTCCAAACAATTAAAACACACGCTGCTCTCCCAAACTCATTCTATGAAGCCAACATAACTCTGATACCAAAACCAGATAAAGACACAACAAAAAAAGAAAATTACAAACTAATATCCTTGATGAATGTAGATGCTAAAATCCTCAAAGAAATATTAGCAATTAGAATACAGCAACATATTAAAAAATTATACACTATGATCAAGTGGGATTCATCCTAGGGATGCAAGGATGGTTCAACTTACAAAAGTCAATTGTGATACATCACATCAAACTCAACAACAAACACCATATGGTTATCTCAATAGATGCTGAAAAAGCGTTTAACAAAATTCAGCATTCCTTCATGATAAATACTCTCAACAAATTAGGTATAGAAGGAAAATATCTTAACTGAATAAAAGCCATTTATGACAAGCCCACCACCAGTATCATTCTGAATGGGGAAAAATTGAAGGCCTTCCCCTTAAAGACAGGAACAAGACAAGGATGCCCACTCTCACCACTTCTATTCAACATAGTACTACTAGCTAGAGAAATCAGGCAAGAGAAAGAAATAAAGGGAATCCAAACTGGAGAAGATGAAGTCAAACTTTCCGTATTTGCAGATAACATGATACTATATACAGAAAAACCTAAAAATTCTATCAAAAAAACTCCTAGAGCTGTTTAATAACTTCAGTAACATTGCAGGATACAAAATAAATTCCCCTAAATCAGTAGCATTTATATACTCAAATAATGAATTAACAGGAAGAAAAATAAAGAAAGTAAGCCCATTTACAATTGTCACCAAAAAAAATACGATATCTAGGGATCAATTTAACCAAGGAGGTAAAAGACCTCTACAATGAGAATTACAAACCACTTCTGAAAGAAATTAAAGAAGACACAAAAAGATGGTAAGATATTCCATGCTCTTGGATTTGAAGAATTAACATTGTGAAAATGTTTATACTACCCAAAGCAATCTACAGATTCAACGCAATCCCCATCAAAATAGACATTCTTCACAGAAATGGAAAAAACAATCTTACCCCTCATATGGAAAAACAAAAGACCCCAAATAGCCAAAGCAATCCTGAACAAAAAAAAAACAAAGCCGGAGACATAACTCTGCCTGACTTCAAATTATACTACAAAGTTGTAACCAAAACAGCATGGTACTGCTATAAAAATAGACATTTAGGCCAGTGGAGTAGAATACAGAACCCAGAAATCACTCCTCAGGCTTATAGCCATCTGATATTAGACAAAGGCAACAAAAATCTACATTGGGGAAAAGATTGCCTCTTGAACAAGTGGTGCTAGGAAAACTGGATATCCATATGCAGAAGAATGAAACTAGATATGCATCTCTCACCATACACTAAAATCAACTCAAAATGGATTAAAGACCTAGGACTAAGACCCAAAACTGTAAAATTACTAACGGAAAATATAGGTGAAACACTTCAGCAGTTAGGTCAGCGCACAGGCTTTATGAACATGAGCCCAAAAGCAGAAGCAGCAAAAGAAAAAATAAACAAATGGAACTATATCAAACTAAAAAGTTTCTGCACAGCAAAAGAAACAATCAACAGAGTGGAAAGATAACCTACAGAGTGGGAGAAAATTTTTGCCAACTATGCATCTGACAAGGGACTAATATCTAGAATATACATAGAACTCAAGCAATTATACAGTAAAAAAATAAATGACCCAATTAAAAAATGGGCAAAGGAGCTGAGTAGACATTTTTCAAAGGAAGACATACAAATGGCC
The DNA here is from genome assembly GCF_000696425.1 of Galeopterus variegatus. Classification (NCBI taxonomy): domain Eukaryota; kingdom Metazoa; phylum Chordata; class Mammalia; order Dermoptera; family Cynocephalidae; genus Galeopterus; species Galeopterus variegatus. The sequence continues at coordinate 148,953 of NW_007729159.1, forward strand.
AACAGATATATGAAAAAATGCTCAACATCACTAGTCATCAGAAAAATACAAATTAAAACCACATTGAGAAACCACCTCACTCCAGTTAGACTGGCTATGATCAAAAAGATGGTGAATAACAAATGCTGGTGAGGGTGTGGAGAGAAGGAAACACTACTGCACTGTTGGTGGGAATGTAAATCAGTACAAACACTTTGGAAAATAATTTGGAAGTTTTTCAAACAACTACAGATAGATCTTCCACATGATCCAGCAATCCTCCTTCTGGGTATATATCCAGAGGAATGGAAATCTTCATGTCAAAGAGATACCTGCACTCCCATGTTTATTGCAGCTCTGTTTACAATAGCCAAGATATGGAACCAACCTAAATGTCCATTAATAAATAACTGGATAAGGAAACTGTGATATATATACACCATGGAAAGTATACACTACTCTACCATAAAAAAGAATGAAATACTCCCATTTGCAACAACATGGATGAACCCGGAGAAACTTATGTTGAGTGAAACAAGCAAAGCACAGAGGGATAAATACCACATGTGCTCACTCATATGTTGGAGCTAAGAGAGAAAGGAAGGCAGGAAAGAAAGACCACAGTAGTGCTGTGATCCAACAGAGGGAGGGAACATTCCTAGGGCTACAAATTGGAGTTGAGGGGAGAGGGGGAAGGGGAGGGAAGTTGGGGGATAATTGGAAGGGGACAAAGGGTACAAAAGTAATTTCTGGTAATGGATATGTCCCCGGTATGAATCTGGCCTCCACATCATGGGCAGGAGGGGTGACAACCAGCTTTGTAACTCATGAATATTTGTGATAGATAGATAAATAGACAGATAGATAGATAGATAAAAATTCTGTAAAATGCAAGCAAGAACAAACATTAAATTTATAGTGAAGCCTGGGTAGAAGAATGGTAACATCATTAACGTTTTACAAAAAACTTATGGGGACAATGCCGCAAAGAAATTAGCAGTTTACAAATGGATAACTCCTTTTAAGAATGGAGGAGACAGTGTTGAAGTTGAAGCCCACAGCAGCAGACCATCCACACCAATTTGAGGAAAAAAATTAATCTCGTTCATACCCTAACTGAGGAAACCAATGATTAACAGAAACAATAGCCAACACCACAGACATCTCCACTGGTTCAGCTTAAACAATTCTGACTGAAAAATTACAGTTCAAACTTTCTGCTTGATGGGTGCCAAAACTGTTCTGCCCAGATCAGCTGCAGAGAACAGCAAAGATTTCACTTTTAAATAGTGGGATCAAGATCCTGAAACATTTCTTTCAAGAACTGTAAAAGGAGATGAAACGGCTCTACCAGCATGATCCTGAAAACAAAGCACAATCAAAGCCATGGTTACCAAGAGGTGGAAGTGGTCCAGTCAAAGCAAAAGTGGACTGGTCAAGAGCAAAGGTGAGGGCAACAGTTTTTTAGGATGCTCAAAGTATTTTGCTTGTTGACTTTCTGGAGGGCCTAAGAATGATAACATCTCACTATGAGAGTGTTTTGAGAAAGACAGCTAAAACTTCAGCAGAAAAACACTCAGGAAAACTTTACCAGAGTCCTTCTCCAGAAGGATAATGTTCCTGCTCATTCCTCTCAAACAAGTACAATTTTGTGAGAGGTGTGATGGGAAATCTTTAGGTATCCAACTTACAGTCCTCATTTTGTTCCCTGTGTCTTCTTTTTGTTTCCTAATCTTAAGAAATCTTTAAAGGGCTCCCTTTTTTTTTTTTTCATTTCATGTTATAAAGACTACATTGACGTGTTTAATTTCCAAGAACCCTCAGTTGCTTAAGGATGGACGAAATGGCTGGTATCATCTCTTACAAAAATGTCTTGAACTTGATGGAGCTTGTGTTGATAAAAAGTTTGTATTTTTATTTTTATCTCTTAATTCCATTTTTCCACGAACTTTTTGAAGCGCTCCCCCCTTGTCATATAACAAAGCACTCAGTGAAGAGCCTAACCTAGTGACTTTAAAGAACTTCTGTAAAAACAAGTCAGTCAAATTTCAAATGAACATTAGCCTTTATATTGCTTTTACAGCAGCATACTATATGCAATGAGTGTCCCTGAACCTAAGATTCACTCACTGATTATATGCAAACACAAAGAATAAGACTATGTAGAATAGAATCAAATTCACTTAAAGCCTTTCATTCTATTAATAAGAAAAATTATCATCTAATTGGTAAGAAATGAAACAGGGAAAAAAGGAAGGAACAAAACGTATCACAAAGCAATATTGTAAACAAAGGGAGAGCCTCAATTCACAAAACAGTAAATTCAATCAAAAAGAATAAGGTACTCCAAAGAAATAAAGTAAATAAATAACATGAAGAAAAGTATAAACTAACTAAATTTTATTTATAAAACCTGTTTAAGAGGCTGCCACAGGCAATCACTGAACTACAAAATCTCAAGGGTGATTTTAATTAAATTATGATTATTAACTGTGATAAATGAATGAGATATTTCAGAGGGAGAAAAAATGTTCCCTTGGATATGGAGCAAGGAGAGTGTAGAGGAAAAACTAGGTGAAAGCAGTGGACAAAAACTGCTATCAGAATCAGATTTTTTTTTCTGTTTATATATACAGTGCTCCCAACCAATCCTCAATGTCTATGCACACTTTTATCAAGAAACCCTAACCATGCCTACGTCTACCTGTTATTCTTGTTGATGCCAAATAATTCAGGGTTGGTAAATTTTTCATGGTTTTTTTATAGTCCTTGAGCACTTTTTCATGCCAGGCACTGTGTTAAGTACTTTATGTATATTATTTTAATCCTTACAGTAAGTGATTATTTCTATCCCCACTTTACACATGAGGAAACTGAGGCACAGAGAGGTTAAGTGATTTACCATGGTTATACAGAGCCAGAATTGAAACACAAACATCCTGGATCTAAAGTTTACATTATTACTGTCTACAAAGAATAAAACAGGTTATAATTATTTAAACGAAATAACAATATTTTAAGAATTCAAAAAACCATATTTTAGGAATCAATTTTAGAAATGATGCACAAATCCAAAAAGCTCTTGTTTGTGATGTGATTCCTATTGTACATGTATGGTTCAAGGGGAGAATGTGTAGCCAACATGGCATTTGCAGTTCCTCAGTGACAACCATGGGATTGGATCCAAGAGACTCACCCCAATTTGCTGAAGTGCCACAGAGTGTTATTCACCCAGCAAGGAGAGAAACAAAATGTACACAGCTACTAGGATCAGCTCCAAAACAGAAAAACAGCATGCTTTAAATTCCAATTTCTCTATAGACAACACTTTTTCCTCTATTCAAAACTGTTGACAAAAGTTCCCTCTATTGCCCGAGTAATTTGAATTACAATTTGTCAACAGCTGAAGAGTTAACTGGGCCGCATGTAACCTCACATTAACAACATGCCTTCTATAATACTCCTTCTGGCAATTGCTCTTGGCAAACATTGATAGCAATACTGTTCCCACTTGGCCTAAGGATAGAGAGAGAGAGCGAATCAAGCTAGGTGCCCTGCATAAATGTGACTTATGCATTTCATCACAGATTGCAAGAAGAGTTATTTGGATGCTCTGTGATGTTAAAGACACAATGCCAGAAAGAGAAAGGACAGATTTTTATAGTAAGGTATACAGTAGTAAGAACATACTTGGCAACCCAGTGCTTAGAGCTAAATACCTACATTTCCAAAAGCACGGAAGGATTTTTAATATCCCAAATCATATTTCCATAGCATTGACAGTAGAATTTCTTACTGCCTCCAAGAAATCATCCCTGATCCACTAAGTTTATTCTAGGTGCCCTCAAGTAAACTTTCATTCACCCTTATCATGGTATATTTGCAATTGCATGTCAACTTGGTCACTTCATCACTTGGCTGCTTCCCGAATGTGAGTGTCGTAAGAGCAGACACTGTCTTGTCACCATGTATCTTCCACACCTGTACTGTAGCTGGCAGATAACAGGCACTTTTTTTTTTTCTGAATGAATAATACAAGCCAAACCAGCTCACACGTCCTAAACCCAAAGACAACATAAGCTGAAGTCAGATCCTGAAGAACCCATGACCACCCAAAAGTAATTCCAAGCTACTCCAACTATTTTAGGAAATGGAAGAAAAGGGTGAATGTTTGTCCCAGAATGACACTTGTAGAAGGATGATTATGAAAAGGAATACAAGAAAAAAAAAAAAGGTAAAGAATGAAGATGACAATTCTGACATAACTTTTTGTCTAGATTAATAGATTAAGATCCAAAGAGAATACATGTAGCTAGGTAATCAAGTGAGATTTTGTGTCACTTTATTCCTGCTTTATTTGCCTGCATTTTATAGACTGCTTACGTTAAAATGAATAACTATTTGTAAATCATTAAAATATGTATTTAACTGAGTTTAGATGTGCCTTATTTTTCCTCTAGTGAATTAGGGATAGGGAAAGAGCATAAGCAACATTTTCATACCTCAACAGTGTTATTGCCTCAACTACCCTTTCCCAAATAGTCATTTATGCATTTTATGTTTTTAATCTGTTTTTGCTTTACCAGAGTGAAGCCAAATGATTCTCAGAGTTCTTTAACTGATGAATTGTAAAGTAATTATGTACATACATTCATACATATTGAAGTTTTTATAAGCACAAAATGTACAACTTAAAGGGTAAAAAATTAAAAAGAAGAAAAAGTGTAGGAAGAAGAGGAAGACAAAAAGCAATGACTTCACAGCACACAATATCAGTTAACACAAAATACACAAAGATTTGCATATCCCAAAAGCAGAAATAACTGCTGGAGCCACATCAATCTGCATCCATTTTAACCTCGTGAATCAAGAACCGTGGTTCATAATGTAGCAATGCTGAGAGAACTGTCCATGCAACTCTGACCATCACCAGTAAGAGACACTTGCACTTGGGAAACAACAAAAAGTAAGATGTTCCTCTAAGGAACTAGAACACATTATGAATGAGCAAAAGCAAGGGCACTTCAGAGGCATTTCATTCATGCACATATGCATTTATGCAATTAGTCAATGTTTCTTAAATTCCTCAAATGTACCAGGCATTGTGTTGGACTCTGGGGCTACAAAGGAGAACATTTCTAGTTTGCAGAATGCATAATCTATTGAAGGAGGGTGGAAAATCTATAGGCAGATCATTTGAATGCAACTAAAACAAACATATACACTACTGTGGTGAGAGGAGTGGTACAAGGGGTTTGTTCAGGGAAGAACACCTGAAGCAAGAGTGACACCTAGGAGCTTGCAAGTGTGCATCTGTGCCTCTGTGTGGGACATGAATTATGTGGCAGGGGTGGGGGGAGGAAGGAGATCTGACACATGGGAAGGAACGGCATGAATAAATATATGAAGGTGAGAAACAGCATGGTATGAACAGCTTAGTATGACTAAAGCAGAAATTATGAGGCAAGAGTGATAAGAAATAGAGCATCACACATAAACAAGGCTGATGATGAAGGGCCTTCACAGCATGTTAAGAAACTTGGGGCTCCTTCCCATAGGCAATGGAGGGCTAATAAGAGGTTTTAAACAGACAACTGAGGGTGGTCATAATTGTGCTTGCTAAGTCACTGGCTCAAATAGTACAACTCTTGCACAAGTCATTATTGCACCAGCTCAACAAGTGACCTAATCCCAGGGAGAAGGTGAGGAGCAGCATACAGATTAACAGTGACAGCAGACAGTGTTCAAAATGTGAGTGCTCTAGGAATGAGTAGGTCCACGGCATTCAGGGGAGTGGACAGAGCCCTGATTAGGACATGGGTTCCTAAAAGATGTGTGGACCGAGCCCAGTTGCCAGGACTCAGGCATTCTTACATACTGCTAGTGGGAAAGTACGTTGGTAAGATAATGGTATTACAGAATTTAGAGTTATGCAACAGATCCCTTAAAAAAATTCATACCCTTTGGCTTAGTAAATATACATAAATAAAAATAGCCTAAAGAATAACCTAAGTTTACATAAATGTTTATACACAAAGATTTTAATCACAGCAATTTTATGGTAGCAAATATTTTTTTTAATCCAATAAAGGAATGACTACAATGGATTTATTCAATGAACTATTACACAATTATGAACTTATAATTTTAATTTTAATAACATAAAAAACTTCCTTTGTAATAAGTGAAAAAGGCAAAATGTAAAATTATATAATATGATCACCTCTATAAAACAGTTACCTGTACATTAAAAACTGAGTGGATTAGATATACGTAAAATTAAAAAGCTTCTACATAACAAAGGAAACAATATGAAGAAACAATCTACGGAATGGGAGAAAGTATTTGCAAACTATGCATCTGAAAAGGGGCTAACATCCAGAATATATAATGAACTCTAACAACTTATCAGAAAAAAAAAAAAATCCAATTTAAAAATAGGCAAGGGCCGACCCCGTGGCTCACTCGGGAGAGTGCGGTGCTGGTAGTGCTGAGGCCGTGGGTTCGGATCCTATATAGGAATGGCCGGTGCGCTCACTGGCTGAGCGCGGTGCGGATGACACCAAGCCAAGGGTGGCGATCCCCTTACCGGTCACAAAAATAAATAAATAAATAAATAAAAATTAAAAAATAAAAATAGGCAAAAGACCTGAATAAATACTTCTCAAAAGACGACAGATAAATGGCAAATAGGTATATGAAAAAATGCTCAACGTCACGGATCACAGAAAAGCAAATTAAAAGCACAATGAGATCTCACTCCAGTTAGACTGGCTATTATTCAAAAGAGAAAACAACAAATGCAAGTAGCAAGGATGCAGGGAAAAGAGAACTCTCATACACTGTTGGTGGGACTGTAAATTAGTACAGCCATTATGGAAAACAGTATGGAGGTCCCCCCAAAATTAAAAATGGAACTACCACATGATCCAGAACTACCACTATTGGGTATTTATCCAAAGAAAATGAAATCAATATGTTGAAGAGATACCCGCACTCCCATGTTCATTGCAGTATTATTCACAATAGCCAAGAGATGGAACCAATCTAAATGTCCATCAATGGATGAATGAATAAAAAAATGTGGTATACATACAAAATGAAATTCAGTATAAAAAAAAGAATGAAGTCCTGTCATTTGCAGCAGCATGAATGGAACTGGAGATCATAAGGTTAAGTGAAGTAAGCCAGGCACAGGGAGACAAATACCACATGGTCTCACTCATATGTGTAATCAAAACAAAAAAAGTGGTCCTCATAGAAGTAGAGAATAAAATAGTGGTTACCAGAGGCTGGGAAGGTAAGGGGTTCAGGAGGGAGGGAAAATAGTTGGTTAACAAAGTTACAGTTAGACAGAAGAATAAATTCTGGTGTTCTAGGATGACCATGGCTAATAATAGTGTACCATATGTTTCAAAATAGCTAGAAAAGAGGATCTTTAACATTATCACCACAAAGAAATGCTAAATGTCTAGGGGATGGATATGCTTACTACCCAGAGGGGATCATTATACAATATATGTATGTATTGAAACAATACGTTATACCCCCATAAACATGTACAATTAAAAAATTTTAGTTTTTTAAAAAAAGAACTGTTGTGGGGATCAAACAACACAACATAAATGACAGTACCCAACACTATGCCTGCAATGCAGTAGTTATGACTTTCTGTTTTTGTCATTATTCCTTGAAACACATAAGGGAAAGTTTCAACCCTTCACTAAAACAATAAATTTTCTGTTCTAAAGATGTCTCTGTCACACTTCACAGAAAATAAAATTTGTACTTTATTGAAAAAATGTTAGAAGTACTTAATTTTAAGTTGTTAAGATATGGGTAATTTTTTTCTTCTAATTTTGTATTTCCCAAACTTTCTATAATGTGTATTTTGTTACTGACCAGTAAAATAAGTTTTAATTTTAAAAACATTATTTTGGGCTTCTGACACTGGTCAAGATGGAGTAAACCCACTACAGCCTCTCTCTCCCTCCCTACTGATGATAACTGATTATAAAAATTCTGGGAATAAAATTAAATTACTTGAAAACTCTGAAAAATAAATGAGCACAGGCAATTTAGGAAGGGAAGTCAAAAGTTAAGGTACAGTCAGTATAATGGTAGTTTCCTGGATTATTCTTTCCTTCCTTTAACATCGCTGTTTTGACCTATAGGTGGGCCTGAGTCCCAGAAATACATATTGGGTACGCATGTCAAAAAAACTTCAAGAGAAAGTCTGTCTCTTTCTGTCCAGAAGACTTGACTTGGAAAATGAACCTCTGCAAAAAGGAGAGTGTGGAGGAATCTTCCCCCCACCCCCTTTTTTCCTCTTTTTTCCTCTTCTAGTCTTGCTCAGAGGCCACCTATAGTCACAAAGTTGTACTACTGCCGCAACCATGACACAGGCATTTAAGATCAGCAGAGAAAGCCCATCTCTGAATTCAGAGGAACTGGGAAAATGAACCCAAGTGGTCTGAGAGAGTGAGGGTATCAGTGTTTCTCCCCACCCCACACCCTGCTCCCACCCTCAGCTCCTCGGGTTGCTTCCTCCCAAGGAAAGTCCCAAATGGGCAGAACTCTACAAGGTGCTAAACTGAGAGAAACACTCGCCTTTTGAGTCAGAAAAACAGTAAAATAGGCCTGTATGAATCAAAAAGTATTGGAGAAAAGCTGATGGATGAGAAGAGAGGTGAAGAAGGGGACCCTCTAATGCTGTGTAGAAACCAATGCAAGCCCCAGGCTCACTCAAGTCTGCACCTGCATGACACAGACACAAAGAAACCCAGTGAAGGCTCTGATAAACTGAGCTGTGATTAAAAAAAAAACAAAAAAACCCTCAGCATATAAACCACTGAAGTGATGTAAACCTAAATGGGTTGTTTATCTGCTAAAAAAAAAAATTTATTTTAAAGAAGTCAATATTCTCGAGAGGATTTTAACAAGACTCAGAGTCTCAAACTAATATTTTAAAAGTCCCGCATATAATCCCAACTCATTCAGCATACAGAGAACCAGGAAAATCTGACAAATCCACAAGTAAACCAGCAAACAATAGGAGCTAGTCCCAAGATGACCTTGTTGTTAAAATTAACAAAGACTTGAAAGCAGCAATTATAACAATGGTAAACATAAACATACTCTTGAAAATACATAAAACAAAAATTGGAAAAGCAGAAATACATATGTCCATAATTATACCTGAAGACTTCAATGCTCCTCTCTCAGAAACTGATACCAAAAAATAAAAACATTAAAGATAGAGAAAACTAAACACTATCAACCAACTTGACTTGAGATTTTCAGTACATTGCCAACAGCAACAGAATGATTTTTTTTTTTTTCCAAGTGAAGATGGAACATTCACCAATATATACCATACCGTGGGCCACAAAACAAAGAAATCTAAAATAAATTAAATCCTACAAAGTATGGGCCAGCCCAGTGGCACACTGCTACAGTGCGCCGCTTGGGAGCGCGGTGGCGCTCCCGCCGAGGGTTCGGATCCCACATACAGACCAGTTCCCGCTCACTGGCTGAGCGAGGTGCGGGCACAACGCCAAGGGTTGCGATCCCATTGCTGGTCCCGGTCCGGTACGGGCGCGACACTGAGGGTTGCGATCCGTTGCCGGACACGAAAAAAGACAAAAAGGAAAAAAAAAAAATCCTACAAAGTATATTCTCTGACCATAACAGAATTAAACTAAAAGTCAGTAATAAAGACATCTGGAATCCCCAAGTATTTGGAAATTAAACACCTTTATAAATAATCCACAGGTAAAACAGGAAGTCTCAAGGGAAATTCGAAGATATGAGGGTACTTCAAAAAGCTCATGGGAAAATAGAATCAAAAGATAATACAAATCTTTCCATGAACTTTTGAAGTACCCTCATATTTTGAGCTAAATGAAAACAAAATGAAACTATAACATAAAAATTTGTGGGATAGGGCCGGCCTGGTGGCGCACTGGATAGTGCGCCGCTTGGGAAGCGCGGCGGCGCTCCCGCCGAGGGTTCGGATCCCACATACAGACCAGTTCCCGCTCACTGGCTGAGCG
>NW_007729159.1:159937-196352 GCF_000696425.1 Galeopterus variegatus
GGTCCGGTACGGGGGCAACACTGAGGGTTGCGATCCATTGCCGGACGCGGAAAAAAGACAAAAGACAAAAAAAAAAAAAATTTGTGGGATTCAGCTAAAGAAGGACATAGAGTAAAATGTCAAATACTTATATAAGAAAAGTTCACAAATCATTAATGTAAGCTTCCGCCTTAAGAAACTAGCACACACATACACACACACACACACACACACTCACACACACCTCAAGCACTTAATCATATAATTCTCTGGTTCATCAATTATGCATCTTTTTATTTCAACTTAGGAAGCAGTGAAACAAAATATATGTGCTATATGACTAGAATCAAGACTTTAATCTTAGTCTGGTTCTGCAAACAGTAGTACTTATTTATTTACCATTGGGAAGGCAAAGCTAAGATAAATAAAACATTTCAATAAAGGGATGAGTTTTCATCTAACAGAAACAAGAATTTCAAGCCACTGCCTGTTGTTCAGAATTGAATAAGGATGACAGAGGAAAAGTCAATGTCATCAGAATTTCTACCAAAACATGCCTTACCATGGCAATTCTACTTTAAGCATTACCTGTGATAACAAAACCTACAGAATTTTACACGCATCCATAAGCCTTTGAAATAAAAAGTATACACACATAAAAAAAAAACCCAAAACATAAGCAACCACTGCCAACTGACAGCATTGTACAAATAAAAGTTATTACAAAATTGAAACCTTTTTGGCCGGCCCGGTGGCGCACTGCTACAGTGCGCCGCTGGGCCACTTGGGAGCGCGGTGGCGCTCCCGCCGAGGGTTCGGATCCCACATACAGACCGGCCGCTCACTGGCTGAGCAAGGTGCGGGCGCAGCACCGAGGGTTGCAATCCCGTTGCCGGTCCCGGTCTGGTACGGGCGCGACACTGAGGGTTGCGATCCGTTGCCGGTCACGAAAAAAGACAAAAAAAGGAAAAAAAAAAAAATTGAAACCTTTTAAATATATTTTATAAACTAACCCTTTATTACAAGAAAGATCTTTCAGTTAATCAAATAATTGCCATCATTTCAAAAGAATGTTAATCACTCTTGCAATAAGTGAAGGCGTAACTGAGATGCCTCAGTATGCTGACCCTGGTAGCAGGCTGCCTGCCTTTTCCCACACCAATGAAGAGCTGAGCCTTTGTTTACACGCTACCTGGAGCTGCCCAGGTGTTAGGGACACAGAATTAGGAGCCTACCATTTAAAAGACCAAAATAATAAATCAGGTGAAATGAAACAGTTGCCTACCCTTGGGTAGCAAGGTTTACACTGCACTGCAGTGGGAAGTGAAATACATAAATCCTAAAATGTTGCTCTGAAGAGTCAGAGAGACAAGAAAACAAAGGCAGGCAAATCAACACAAGCAGACAGAGGTGTGACCCGATTCCTGGGGAAAAACTAGGGATTAGCACATTAGCATCTGCTTCCCAGGTTAATCAACAGGATTCTTTCCTGCACAGACTCCAGGGTCCAAGGTGGAAGACCCTCAGGGCTTGATTGCAGATTTAGTTTTGGGGAGAACAGCACTTCTCATTTCCTCTTTCACATTTGCCTCCAGGGGTCAAGATAGCAGCTCAGTTTCAAATGTGTATACTAAGAGAGCAACTAATTTCTCATAAAAAAAAATTGGTAGATACAAATACAGTATTATTAGTATGAATGTCACACAAGCACTAAATATATCAGTGGAGTTGCATGAAACTGAATACTGACCATCATCTAAAGTTTTCTGGTTGACTAAACCAGACTTTTCACTGTTTAATAACTGGAATTGTCAGGAAGGATGGAGACGAACAGTCCCCACTCCATACCAGGTCCTTTGCATCCTTTACCTCATTCAATCCTCACTACAATATGCTGATGTAGGTATTACCACCTTTTCTCTACAGATGAGGGAACTGGTCCAAAAAAGTACATTTGTTTGCCCAAAATTGAATAGTACAGGACGGGGCTTGAAATAGAACCTCAAATATGATGCCAAAGTGTGTTTTTCTTACCCCAACCTGCCTCCATTAGAGCTAAGGGCACTCACCTGTCCTTAGTTTTATTAATAAAACTAAGTGATACCAAACGGAATTCGAAAGGCCTGAATTTGGGTAGATTTTTCGAGCACACGGCACAGTGTCTGGCACATAAACAGCACTGAAGAAGTATTTACTAAGTTGAATGCAATTCTAAGAAGTGGTGAACTACACAGTAGAAACACCCAAAAACACATCGATGAAACTAGAAGAAGTTATGCCTTTTTGACATTCATGCAAACAACACAGAAAAAAAATGGAAGCAGCATAGGCTTTGGCGTCAGAGGAAGGTGGGTGGAAAAGCCAGCTCAGCCACTTTCTAGGTGTTTAAACAGAATGAGCCTAAGAACAATTTATCAGTAAAATGGGAGTTATAACTTTCCTGGGATTGCTCTCAGGATTAAAGCAAGAATGTATGCAACTACCTACTAGACATACAGCAAGTGAGCAATAAGAGTCCCCTTCCTTTACAGTGTACGATTTTCCTGAACTTTTTTATAATTCGCAGAACTGCTGCAGCATGTACATCTGAATGAGAATCTAATGTAACATGAATAACAGAAACTGAGACAAGGAAAAGTGAACCAAGTAAAGATAACCAGCAACTCAAAACTACTGCCTTTGTAGACATCCTTTCACAGGGAGCCTCAGAAGCTACCTGACCGGACCCCAAGTCTTTCCACTCCAGCCTGCTGCTTTAACCCTAGCCCACACGTGTTGCAAAGTAGTTCCACGTCTGACAGCTGCTCAGCATCCACACGAAACAGCAGCACTCACAATTTAGTAGTGCAGACTCTGCTATGCTGGCCAAATCACCAACTTCCACTCCATCTTAGCAGCAACAGGCCCCTGCTGCAGGCTGCCATTCAAATAAAAACGAGTATGGCAGAGAGAAACCTTTTTTGAAAACTGCTAAATATTTTCTGTGCTTCTTGCTCTCCTAGTCACTAAAAGTACTGATTCAAAACTGAAGCAGTGTGTATGAAAGGAGCTAGGAAATACCAAGGACAAATCCATCCTCCTCCGTCCTTCATTCCTTCCTGCCTCCTTTCCTGCCTTCCAACACTCAGAGAACAGTTCTTACAATGATTATTCCTACCTAGTTTGATATGACGTTTAAGAATTTAATGATGGATATGTGTGTACTAATTTAATGTTGGATCACTTTTTTAAAAGGAAGGGAAGGAAAGGAAAGGAAATTCAAATCCTTATGAGGAATGTGTAGAAGTGACTGCCCTATTAAGATCTTAATGAGTTTTTATCACTCACACAAGGGATTTACCATAGTTACTACAATTAACATTTAGTAATGCCCTTGCAGTCAGTTGGAGGAAAGATGTTAAAATTCAATAATAATTATGAAAATACTAACAAATTTATTATAATAATAAATGTGGAGTTTTCCTCCCCTGCTGATTACTTCTGAATATATGTGATTTAATAAAATGTTAAACAATTGCATATATTAAAAATGTTTTGGAGAACCACCTTTTATTATGAGTAAATGTAATTAAAAATGCTCACTGCATTCATACAAAACGTACTAGATATATGAACATCATTTTTAGGGAATATATATTTTTACATACCTAAAGTTGTGATTACAATTCTCAGAATGCACAATTAGTTCTTATAATCAAAAACATTACCTTTAATAATCTTGGCCTTATATCCTGATTGCTTCAAGACAAATTCACAATTTTACCAAGATGCTACCTATAGCTAAACCTAAATGTCATGCTATAACAGTCCAACACACAATTTTGTGCATATGTTTAAAAATGAAGAAGTCAGAAAAAATATCCCAAGACTCCACATTTCTATTTCTGAAAATCATGCATAAAGACATTGTGAAATAGAAGTGTTGAATATTATGTATTACTATAGTTAAAATATGATAACTCAGTAATGTCTACATGTACAGATCAGGAAATGTCTCACTAGAAAAAATGTTTGGTTTCACAGTGAAATACTAAGTATTACCTTTAAAAAGAAAAACTACATGCTATTGTATTATGCCAATTGACATTGACAACAAGTTCAAGTCTACAATCATGAAATGTTCACTTAAATATGGTATAGTTTTCCCCAAAACTGGGGTCTCATAGCTGTACCATTCAACTCACAAAGGCAATAATATGGTCATATCAAACCTACAGTGTCAACAGGTTTATGATCACAAACACTTGATGAGCTGAACATTGTACTTACCCTTCAATAATGCTTGCAGTGTGACAGGGTCTGACGGTTACCATAGTGATCGTGTGGCAGCTTCTGATTTATTACCTTGTTCCCCAGGTCTGTGATGGCTCTTCGGCTATACCTTCAGCAGCTATTTCAGATTTGAGAGCTACACTATGATAAATGTCCACTATCTAAAAGATATACTCAACAGAATGTAACCTTGGAGAGCAGTGTTTTAAATGCAAATTGCCAGCTTTGCCTTCCTCTTAGAATATGAAAGAGTGATTCCAAAGCCATGAAAAAAGAAGACCTCTGCCCTCTGACACAGGGATTCTTCTCCTTGGGGACTGTCATTTTCAGGGATACCACTCAGTGAATATATAAGCAGTCTGAAATAAAACATGAGGCAATAAATTCTGCTGAGGCTAGCCCAAGTAGCACATTGATTACAAAAGCAGGCACGCGTCTGAGCAATTAGGGAGGCATTCAGTTATGCAGTGCCAAATGCTCGATGTATTTAGAAAGTTATCACCACTGGTCAATAAATTATGTCATTTCATCTCAACTAATTGACACAGCTAACGCTCTCACACAGAAACCTAAAAAGAGCATTTCAGAGAATAGATCTCACAGTCAGATGTCCATTTGCCAGTGCTTCCTAGTTAAACATGTCAAAGGATGATGAGTTCTTATTTAAAAAAAAAAAAAAACATTCCCCAGTTTTATCTAATTTTTGCTTTAGGAAACACATCACATGCTTATACAAGTGATTTGTCACAGAAGTTTGTCACGCAAGTAGGTAGCACATAGATGTTAGCTGTCACTACTGTAAATGTAAATTAACATCCTAGAACAATTATGATATGTCATCGTATTCTATTACATTGTTTCTATCTATTCCTTCATTTGACTCCATGGCAATAAAACAGAATATGGCCTTTCAAGCTTATCGAGCTCATAAGCACCATACACTAATTTGTGTATTAGCAAATCCCACATGGCTAGCCAGTTATTGATTCTGCCATCTAATTCCCTTGCTTTGACAGGAAGGATATTGCTTTTAGGATAAATAAAACAATCTCCACGATCACTTATGTTCAGTTCTTAGAGCTTCATTTGCAGAAACCTTTTCTAAGAAAGAAACACACTGTATTTTCACAGAATAGATGAGCACAAATGAAGACCAGTTTACTCTTTTTTGCAGGACTGATATTGAAGCATAACCATGGCAGGGATGTGTTCTTTCTGACTCAAAACCCACAGGTAGAAATGTATTTTCCATTTTCTGTTTTGTTGATTCATCAAATCTGTACAATTCCTGTCTGAGTTGTACATTAATGCCTCACCACCCCCACCAAAAGTCATTGCTGATTTAACCAAAGACTCACTTGATACTAAGTCTTATTTTGTTTTACTGGTGAAAGGGGTACAGGGGGAAGTCAAATAAGTCAAAAGATCTCCCATTTTCAAACAACTAGAATGCAGACATATGTGCAGAACAGTTTCAGAAACTTCTTTCAAATGACAAATCATATATCCCATTCAAGTGTTTATGGGGGGTATGGGCAGAAATTGATTGCTTTGAATTAGCTATTTGATTCTGTACTGGGAAAAGAAAACTCAGTAGAACACAGACAACTCTCCACCTCCACACACTATGCCCCACCCCCCGCCCCCAGTTCTTTATAGCAAATGGTTAAAGATCAGCAAGCACTACAAGCTATTTAATTCAATCTGATCTGTCTGTTCCCACAACTAGGAATTCACGGGTACCTCACATGAGATCAGTTTGGGATTAATATCTTTATTTCAAATCAGATACACATGAAGAATTCATATAATCAGATCAGGTATTAAGAAGTCACAAGATATCAGCATATCTAGAATGGAATATTACATTATTTTAAAAACTGTATACGTGTATTTGGTATTAAGAAATTCCAATGTTAGAAATTTTTATATGCCTCATAGCAGTTCTACTGTGCACAGGAATAAATTAGGCAAATTTATAACTTGTAAAGCTGGCTTGGCCTTAATTGTACAAACAGTAGTATTTTCATATAGGCGTCCACACTCCAGTTATATCCTTGAAGCTATGGCATCAGCCCTGACATTCCCAGAACCTGGTCTTCCACACCTACTTTACAGGTCCCGATATGATCTGTACTAGTTTTTATGGCACTTCTTTATGCTGTTCTGTTTCCTCCCCATCTTCACTAAGCCACCAAGTATAGACAGGTTATCAAAACCAAACTGGCAAAAACCCAGAATAGCCAACACAATATTAAAGGAAAAAAGAGTTGGAAGATTGACACTACTCAACTCCGTTACTATAACATTACAGCAATCAAGACAGTGTGGTATTGATGAAAGAAGAGATGAACAGATTAATGGAATGGGATAGAGAGCCCAGAAACAGATACACATAAATACAGTCAACTGATCTTTGACAAAGAAGCAAAGATAATCTTTAACAAATAGTTCTGAGACAACTGTACATCACATGCCAAAAAGATGAATCTAGACACAGACCTTATATCTTCACAAAAATTACTCAAAAGGGATCACAGACCTAAGTGTAAAAGCATGATCCATGAAAGAAACAATTTCTGCTGTGCAAAAGATTGTTAAGAGAATGAAAAGACAAACCACAGCCTGGGAGAAAATATTTGCAAAACATATCTGATAAAGGGCTGTTATCTAAACTATACAAAAAACTCTCTAACAAGAAAACAACCTGATTAAAAAAATGAACCAAAGACATCAACACCTCACCAAATTAGAAATGTAGATATCAACTAAGCTTCCACATCATATATATCATCAGAGGAATGCAAATTCAAACGCTAATTAGATACCACTACACTCCTATTAGAATGGCCAAAATCCAGAACACTGACAACACCAAATGCTGGTAAGGATGTGCAGTAACAGGAACTCTCATTCATTGCTGGTTGGAATGTCAAGTGGTACAGCCGCCTTAGAAGACAGCTTGATAGTTTCTTACAAAACTAAACATATTCTTACCATATAATCCAACAACTGCATTCCTTGGTAATTACTCAAAGGAGCTAAAATCTTATGTCTACACAAAAATCTGCACATGGATGTTTACAGCAGCTTTATTCACAATTGCCAAAAGCTGGAAGCAACTAAGATGTCTTTCAATAGGTGAATGGATAAACCGTGGTATATCCAGAGAATGGAATACTGATCTGTGCTAAAAAGAAATGAGCTGTCAAGCCGTGAAAAGACATGGAAAAAACTATGATACATATTACTAAGCAAAAAAAGCCGATCTGAAATAGCTGCATACTATATGATTCCAACTATATGGCATTCTAGAAAAAGCAAACCTATGGAGACAGTCAAAAGATCAGTGGCTGACTGCGGTTAGCGGGAGGGTGGGGTGAATAGGTAGAGAATAGAGGATTTTTACACATCAACGTACATTTGTCCAAACCCATAGAAAGTACACCACCAAGAGTGAACTTTAATGTAAACTATGGACTTTGGATAATAATGACGTATAAATGTAGGTTCATCAATTGTAACAAATGTACCACTCTGATGGGAGATACTGATAATGGGGAGGTAAGAAGAAAATAAAAAGTTAATGGGGAGGCTATGCATGTGTACAGGCAGAGGCTATATGGAAAATCTCTGTACCTTGCACTTAACTTTGCTGTGAATCTAAAATTACTCTAAAAAAAGTCTATTTTAAAAAAAGAAAAAAAATGTAAGTCTACCAATTATTTCCTGTCATTTAGTTCTGAGCCAACTAGATCCACAGCCATCCAAACCCGGTACTAACAAAGGAAAAAAAAAAAGTGTTGACCAAAAGGTCCTCAGTCTTCAACACCTTCTGTTTCAGCATCTCCCGAAAATTCTGTCACTTCACTTTTCTTATCTACATGGCCCACTAGGAGTTAACAACTGTCAGGCAGGCAAGAGTCACTGTGGCCCAGAGGTCAGCCATCTTATTAAACCCCTACGCCACCACTGGGATTAGTAATGCCCACGCTGTTCAGTGCAAGGTGGCAGGGTGAGGGCGGAATGACTGAAGAGACAGAGTGAGAAAAATCAGAGGGGAAATTTTAAAAAGAATAGGAACTGGATAAAAGTAGCAGAGAGAAAACCAAATACTTCCACAAACAGACTGTCCCTAACTTTCTTCTAAGATTTCATTTGGTGTAATTAAATAACAATTGCAACTGGGAAACTCCAAAACAGAGCACAATCTTACATTTTTGTAATAGATGTCATTCTACTGTGAATACACTGCCCACACCCAGAAGTACTGGTGTAGTCATCCTTTGGCATTTTGTAGACAAGTGCTAAAATTCTGCAAGTATAAAACATATTGACATTTATTTTTATAATGGCAGTGCTCCAAGATAGAATGCACAGTCTTCCATTTTAATGAACAAGAATTGGGCTGGAGCAAATACACATGATATAGTTTCTCATTTTTAATCTCACTGATATATGCTAAATACAATATTAGACAATCTTTCTAGCAGTAAGTCTCAGCTACGCAATTATAGGTTTATGTCCCTTTTGTGTGTAAATGTTTATAGTTAAGAGAGAACTAATGATCATTAAGTTTGTTGTAAAGATCATATTAGATGCAGAGACCTAGCGGCCATTTTTAAACACACTATAAATTGAAGAAAGGTGACATTTGCTTTATTAAGAAAAAACTTTTACTTCATAAGATGTAAAACTTCATTTAAGAAAAAGCCTCTAAGATTACATCCAAAAAAATAATTGTATTATATTCTGTATACATGTTGTTCAGAGTTTTTAAACTAATGTGAAACAAAAGAGGCAACTAATCTAAATATATCAGGATGGTAAGGCCATGGTATGTGAAAGAAGTTGAAGGTCTTTGGTTATCTAACCCGGGAGGTAAACTCAACTAGAGAAGGGATATATATGTGAAGAGAATTAAATGTGGTCTTGATGGCACCAGATATCAAAGCAGTAACAATGGGTACTGGTTTTTTGTTGTGTTTAAAGAAACAAACAGATGCCGACTTAAATTAAAATTTTTTATTTTGAAAACATACCATTATTTCAAGATGAAAAGACCTTTATAAGTTAATATTTGAGGATTATCTACAAAAAACACCTAGAAGGATGGTTATAGAGAAAATTCGAACTTGAGAAAAATGACTCCATCACAGTTCAGGAGCTTTGGGACCAGTTAGTCTATAATATTAGATCACGAGAAATGTTATCCAGATTTAGAATGATATACTCCACTTTGAAACACCCTAAAGACTGATTAACAATCCAGCTACTTGCTGCCAATGCTAACTGGTTAACCACAGAATTTTAAGTTATTAACAATTATTTCCTTTTTCTAAAAATATGATTTTAATCAAAATAAGGCCAGGCAAACACTCTAAATCTTTAATAGGGCACCAAACACAGCTCAAATTCTTCATTTCCCTTTCCTTCACCTAATCTCTCTGCGATTTTCCACTGGCAAAGAAGATGGTACAGAAACAGATTGAATAAACACAACAGAAAAATTGGTTCCAATCTCTCAAATCAACAACAAGCCAGTTTTGTGCCCCTTCAGCTGACCTCGCAAATCACTGTAATATAATTTTCTGCAGTTCTTTTATATGCTTTAAGTGATAGGCTAAGGGAAGAAGTGCTTAAGGAATCAGTCTTTTTCCACTGGTGTTTCACAGCCATGTGCTTCCTGTGACAATTTATGAATATCCTACTTACTGATGGATATATAATACTTACTCATTAACTGTTTCATGGTAGAGAAGCTGGACTAGATAGATAGCTTTAAGTTCCCTTTCAAACTTGAGTCTGTAAGCCCATGTGATCTGGAAATTAAAGTTGAATCAAACTGCAAACAATATACCAAATTTGGAGAATTCTGAAATAGAGATGTTTTTCCTCTCCCCAAGAAAGAAGAGTGTGCTGTAATTACTAATTTATTAATAATTCAATATTTATTGAGCACCTATCTGCTAGACATTGTTCTAGGCACTAGACATGCCAATAAACTAGAGAAAGTCATTGCTGTCATGTGTGACACATATAAACAGCACTAAAATTCTTGAACTCAAAGGATAAACTCAAACCATTATAAATACTCATTTATGTGGAAAGACTATAATGTATATATACATATTTCATGTATAAAACTTTTGTAAAATATGATCCCAGAAGTTGAAAAGACAGCAAAATTTTATAGGAAGCTAATAGATAAGTGCCAGATGGAGCAGAAAGATAGGTTAAAAGAAATCCAAAAGCTAAGAAGTATTATTCCCAAGTGTAGACACATGGACCCATTAGGCACAGATCGTGGGAACAAAGACCTTTCCATCCTGTGTGTGCTTTTCTGCTTATCATGAGCCTTTAGTCATCAAGCAAGCACAGGATGCCTAAAGTACTAATTCTAGCATTCATTCTTCTTTTAAGTGCTTATTATGTGCAAGTTATTGTGCGGCATATAAAGACAAGAGACATGCACCCATGTTTCAAGTGGTTCACAGTATCCCAGTAATGATTAGACAACACACAAATACAGAAATTATAACAGTTTAAAAATTACTCTCAATTCCTGTTTTATGGTAATATGTAGTACTGTATTTCATTGAATATTCAAAGCCAATTATAAAATATACTATGTTATAATGAGATAGAAAACCATATAAGTAATAACAAAGGAATCATATACTATAATATGGAAGAAAAGACTGCCAGTGAACCAGTATGCATCATTGATTGTAAGATGCATCCTGATTTCAGAGATTTTAGAATGTGGAAAGATTTGTGTATTGGCAAAGAAAAATGATACTAACTAAAAGTGATTAAATTAACAGCTTCCTATAAATACAGGATTACACCTGAAGAGAAATTATCTGTGCTTACAGTGAAGATTAATTCAATCACTAACTCAATCACAGGACAGAAATACATCATGATACAATGTAAATTTCAGCAGCACATAAAGTACCATATTGACCTTGAAAGGGATCTGGGCGAGCATCCTTCTTACCCAGGCCCTTACTTTACACCTTCCCTGACTTTACCATCCCCTGAAACAATTACTCTTGTAAAATTCTGCACATATGTTTGTTTTTCTTCCCAGTTTGGAAACTGCAGTTGTGCTTCATAAGCTTTTAAGGGAAGAAGCTATCTTATTGACTTCTGAATCTTAGCTCAGTGCCTGTTTGACTCGTCAACATATCTGAAATAACCAACACAACCAGTTTAAAATAATTATCAAGAAAGGTCCATACACAGTAGGATGTAAAGGCAGGGCATAAAAACGGCAAATACTCTCCCACTTCTCAACCCCAGCTTTACACTAAATATGAAGAGCCTCATCCCCTAACTTACTAAATTGGAAGAAACACTGTATCTGAAACAATGACTAAAATATAGCTCTAAGGGCCAGCCTGGTGGCGCACTGCTACAGTGTGCCGCTTGGGAAGCGCGCCGGCGCTCCCGCCGAGGGTTCGGATCCCACATACAGACCGGTTCCTGCTCACTGGCTGAGCGAGGGGCGGGCGCAGCGCCGAGGGTTGCGATCCCGTGGCCGGTCCCAGTCCGGTACGGGCGCGACACTGAGGGTTGCAGTCCGTTGCCGGACACGAAAAAAGACAAAAATATATATATATATATAGAGAGAGAGAGAGCTCTAAAGATACAAGGGGAAGGAAATACTTATAGAATAAAACCCTAGACAAATAACCAAAAGTGAATTTGGGGTTGGGACTTTTTCCTAATCCCTAATTTAATAATAACATAAATGTAAACAGATGTGTTCCACATCTGAGTGTATTTAAAACATGTGAGGTCATTGGGTGAGAGCATGTAAAAATTAAGATATTGTAACTCCAAAATAATTTAATATTACTCTCAGGCCATCACGAAAAGAACACAAAGTGGCCACAGACTCCTTAACAAACATAGTAGGAGTGTGAAATTTCATACTAGGAGCATGAAATCTGTTAGGATGTGTGTATTTGGAGATGGGGCTACACAGATGAAGTCCTAAGTTACTGTTATTACAAAGAAGAATCTCCAAGATATTTCTTATTGCCATTGTGGGTAACAAAAGAACTGTAAGTCCCCATTTCCAGAGGGCTTACCATGTGCCCAGTGCTGTAGAGTGTATTGAACACTTAAAACATGTTATCTCATTTAATTCTCATTACCATCTTTCACTCCCCATTTCTAATATGTTACCAAGAGATTATAGCACCTAAATTTCTCTCTAGCCATTCCCTCCCCTCCATCCCCACTGCTACTACATTATCTTAGGTCCTCATCCTCTTTAACAAACTGCCGGATGTATTTTCTTACTAAATTCCTACTCTTAAGTCTCAGCCCTCTTCTGACCAATACAGCCCCCACATTGCTGGAGGACTTATCTTTATAAAATGCAAGCCTATCACTCTCTCCAGTACCGCAGCTTCAAAACCCTTAACAGGACATGTGAGTCGAGATATAACCATTGCCCCTTGCAACCCCGTGCCCTGGGCTCAGCTGTGTAGCACGCCCAGCATATTTTTCCTACCTTATGTAGGCCGTGCTTCGTCACCTCTCCATCCCTCCTGAAGCTTTTCCAGATCTTACAAGACTTAATTCAAACATCTCTTGTGTGAATACTTCTCACACAAATCCTCCTCCCATCCCACCCCACCCCCATCAAGAAATAGCAACCAAAATGTAGACATTTCCTCTTCACGCTCCCATACCTCATGGGCCATTCTGTGGAAGTCAGTCGCTGAGAGTGTGGGGGTGCGGAAAGGGAAAGACTAGATGCTCAGCCAAAGGGCGTGCTTTAACCCAGTGAATTTCACCACAGTCCAGGGTACAGTCCTCATATGACGATGCCATCAGTGACAGAGCTGACCGGACTGGAGAAGCTAACTTATACTAACCAAAGACTAAATGACATAAACAAGAAGCCTTTAGCTGAGCAGCTAATCTGGGCAGCAAAAAAAGCAAGTGCAATGACAGTGTCAACAAATTCCTTGTCTTTATTATACCTGACTCTCATGAGGTTCTGCTCCTATTTGTGGCTGCAGCGTGTCTTATTTTTGTAGCTTCATTGAAGCAACATAGATGACTTTTTTCTGTCTGCCCCGCCTTTAGAGATCATTTTCAAAAAGCCAAATCCTTGGATCTCTTTTCCATTTCATTTTAATCATCATAAAGACATACTTTCACCACATCATGCCAAGAAATGAGTAACTGTGCTAATAGCACCTAAGAAAATATGCAAACTACTAACGTTTCTAAAGCCAAGAAGGATATGCATCACATTGTCTTTATCTGATTTCCCTTTTAAAAACAAAAATTGAGTGTGTACCAGGAAGTATATTATCAGTGGGTAAAAATGTCTTATGTATGTTCCACTTTAGTCCAGCTCTTCCTAATTTCTTCCTAGAAATTATGTACTCATATGAAACTAGTTATTATGTTTATTGAAAATAAACATAAAGTCAGCATTTCGGCAGTCATACACATGCGCAGCTTTCTTTTTCCTGAGCTGTGTATGATACTCAAATATTTTAAAACATGTTATGCTACTTTGGGTTATTATCTGTTGATTGTCACTAGTTCCAATTTTGTATCAGCAAGGAAGAAAATTACTTTAAAATTTTAAATGAAAGTATACATTTGGGTGCTCTATTATCAGGTTACCCTAGCATATAATTCTTTTGGCTAACACTATAGACAGTGCTGGATGAATCCAGCCCCCTTGCTTAGAACCACATCCATTTTTCTTAACCAGAATGTACATACAAAAATCAATTACCTTGAAATTTCAAGGGCTGGCCCATGGCTCACTTGGGAGAGTGTGGTGCTGATAACACCAAGGCCATGGGTTCAGACCCCTATATAGGGATGGCCAGTTAGCTCACTTGAAAGCGCGCGGTGCTGATAACACCAAGGCCATGGGTTCAGACCCCTATATAGGGATGGCCAGTTAGCTCACTTGAAAGAGCGCGGTGCTGATGACACCAAGTCAAGGGTTAAGATCCCCTTACCGGTCATCTTTTAAAAAAAAAATTCAGACAATGCTGTTATAAGAAAAAAAAATGAGAAAAGAAAGGCATAAAATTCTAACAAATGAGACATACAGAAGCTTCAGACAGAAATTAACAACTGCCTTAAAATCATCAAGTGTCACTGTCTGGATGATGTTAACCACAGATAGACAACACGGTACATACAGAAAGGCTGTTCTGAATTAGAAAAGCTACTGACGCTGCTAAATCACATATAAGACACCAACTACTAGCACTCAAAGGATTGTGGTCAAATATCTAGCAAGCCAGCTGGGCCAGAAATGGATCTCAGAATGCCTATGAAGTAAACAGTAGGCAATGACTTGGTTCCTGCCTACCTAGGAGCTTTCGTCCAGCTCTTTGAGACTGGAAGAAAATACTTAACACTAGATAATATTTTGGATAGGGATGTATGCAGGAAATCATCCTAAAAAATCCATCCCTTAATAAGAGGTCTTTCTTAAGAGCAGGCAAAGCATTAGAGAGCGAACAGTAATAAGGACACAGAGCTTTCCACCTTGCCTCTTAAAGGAGGAGTTTAGTAATCCTTTCTGAAATATTTTTGCTTATTTCAATTTCCTAGAATTATCAATAACAAACCAAGGAAATGCATTGTTAGGAGTCGGGAGACCTAGGTTTTACAGCCAGTTCTCACTTGGTGACATTGGGTAATTCACTTCTGTAGATGTGAGATATTTTGGGGTTTTTTGGCAACTGGCCAGTACAAGGATCAAACCCTGGACCTTGGTGTTATCAGCACCATGCTCTAATCAACTGAGCTAACCGGCCAGCCCCAGATGTGCTTTTTCATCATCAAAAGAGAGCTATAACTAGCTTATTCTAAGATTCTCTGTAACGTGCACAAGCAGTTTGGGGTTTATTATTCTGTACTAGATTTCCACATTTTTAAATGAAATATTAGGATAAAAATTACAGATTTCAGTGTATATATTACTTGTCTCCTGGAAGACCTAACTCTAAGCCATCCCATATATGTGTGGTTGTCACTCCATTTCTTTGGAATTCTCCAATGGTGACTTCATAGTCTCCCTCAGAAAAAGAAGAGGTGGAATAGAATGCTGTGCAAATTGCTCGAGTAAATGCATAGATGGAATGCTGAATGGCATAAGAAGTAGCCTTTTTAACATGGGGGGGTATGGGGAGCAGAGAAAATGCAAACATTCTCCATAAAGAATAAAAATATTGAATCTATCTTATAGCTGAGTCACTGCAGAGAGGGTTAGGAATAGAAGATAAAATCCTGATTCTGGTTTCCTCTTCATTATCACTGCTCTAAAGCACACTTCCCAAACAGTGTTCTATGAGATGTCCACAGATGCTCACCTGGAAAGGGAGTCTCACGGCCAAATGAGGAGAGAAACAGTTAATTCAATAGGTGTCTCTACTGCTGGGATCTCCAAAGCTTTGGAATGTGATACAGATTTCCCAAAGAGCAAAGAATGCAAGATCGCTCTATCTTTGCACCTCCCCTCAAAGACTACCTCCCTGAAACAGAAAGGAACACTCTCCTACCTACTAGAATACAAAACAAACTCCGATCTAGGTTTTCTTCAAATTCCCAGTGATCTCATCATCTCCCATACCTCAAGTTTAAATTCTATCACAGGTTACTTAAAAAGGAATTATTACACATGAATGGTTTAGTGAATACAAAATGCATGAATGAAAGAAAGGATTCCCATTTTTGATGGTTTGACCACACCTTTTCTGGAGTATGTCAAATTCACCATATAAAGAATGAGATTAATGTTATTTCAAGGTTTGTTTTTTTCTGAAAATGACAGAAATACACTACTATGATGCTATGATACTCTGATCCAAGAATATGGACCCAATCATCTACCTATTTCCCTCCTCAACACCCCTTCCCCCGCCAGACATATAATATCACGATAAAATATCTCAGTAACAGAAAAGCAACACAATCACAGCCTTACACCAGCAGTTCCTTTTTACACAACCTGCAGCTTAAGGGGAAGGTCAGCAGCATAAAAAAAAAGTGATGACTTTGAAATGTGTATCATGAAACAGAGCTATTAATCAATATGCCTGACAAGAATAAGGTGAGAGCCCATTTCAGCTGGCCAGAATGACTGCTGTACATCACACTCCGAGGCAGTAAGCCAAGACAGAGTGAGTATTACCAGGTTGTTATGGTAACTAAATTGTAGCTGGTTCCATAAAACATTAGCTTTCCATCCTGGGGACTGTGTTTAAAATTCAATGTCAGTCAGGGTCTCTACTCCAAAGGCAGCAGCTAGTGGTCACCTCAACCTACACTAAGCCACACTAAGAGCACACTCCGCTTGAGCAGAGCACAGCAATGGCTACAAGCCAGGCAAGTGCAGCTGCTCCAGGCCAAAGGCCTTCACGCATTAACCCTCAACCCTGTGAGGTCACAACCAAAGCAACAACCTTCTCCAGTGGACTTCACTGATCAACAAGCACTATCCACAAAAGAAAACAAACAGAACAAAGGTCACAGAACTGCAGCTGAAAGCAAAATCATAGGTAAAACAAGTGTTTGATATCATCAGCACGTGCACAACAGTGTTTAAGACCGAGGCCTAGGAGCCGAAGAGATTCAGCTTGAATATTGACCCCCTACTAACATGTGCGTGAGCTGGAAAGTGCCCCCTTTTCACCTAAGCATGTCTGTACTACAGAGGTAGTAACTGTGGGATAGGTGACAAGTATGAGTGCTGGCATAGAAAAGCTTGGATTTTAATATTTTTTCTACAGGAGCCTAGCTGTGTGACTACACAAGTAACTTAACCTCTCAAAGCCTCGGTGCCTTCAACTGTAAAACAAGGATGGTAGCCCCTACCCCTTACAGTTGTGAAGATTACAAAAAACAGTGCTCTGCCTATAACACAGCAGAAACTTAAAACATGTTGGCTCTCGCTGTTGTTCTGGTGGTGGTACTTATTACCTATGGTAGACAGAATAATAGCCCCCCACAGTCACCCCCATCATAATCCCAGGAACCTGTCACTCTGTTATATACTAAAAGGGATTTTGCAGATGTGATTAAGTAAAGTATATTAAGATAGGGAGATTATACTGGATTATCCAAGTGGACTCAATGTAATCGCAGTTGTCCTTATAAGGTAAAGAGAGACAGAGAAGGGGATGCAATGGCAAATGCAGGGGTCAGAGAGAGATTTGAAGATGACACATGCTGGTTTTGAAAACAGAAGAAGGGGCTATGTGCCAAGGAATTTGTTAGCCTCTAGAAACTGGAAAAGCAAGAAAACAAGTTTTCTCCTAGAGCCTCCAGAAGGAATGCAGCCCTGCTAACTAACATCTCGATTTTAGGACTTTTGACCTCCAGAACTGTAAGATAATAAGTTTATGTTGTCTTAAGCTAATGCATTGATGGTAATTTTTTTTTTTTTTTTTGTCTTTTTGTCTTTTTTCGTGACCGGCAACGGATCGCAACCTTCAGTGTTGCGCCCGTACCGGACCGGGACCGGGACCAGCAACGGGATCGCAACCCTTGGCGTTGCCCCCGCTCCTCGCTCAGCCAGTGAGCCGCTGGTCCGCACGTGGGATCCAAACCCTCGGCGGGAGAGCCGCCGCGCTTCCCAAGCGGCGCACTGTAGCAGTGCGCCACCGGGCCAGCCCCATTGATGGTAATTTTGTTATAGCAGCAATGGAATACTAGTATACTACCTTATTGATAAGTGGGAAAATGTGTGGAAAAAGCATGGCACACAATAGGCACTGAATAAATGACAGCTGATGAGTTATATGTGAGGAATGGCAGTGACTAAAGGAGACTCCATGCCACTCAAAGTAACCATAGTCACCTAGTATTCGAATGCAGCCAACATCTGTTACCTGTAGCAACCTGATGCCACCCACTGCATATCAAACAGCTATAGATAGATACCATCCTCTAACCATTCATTCTCAGATAATTGCACCTGAAATAGTCTGGATAATTAAATGAACCAGAAAAGAAGGCACCATCACCCAAGAAGCAGCTAAATTCTAAAGAAGAGAAAACCTAGACAGTAATATCATTAGCCCAAGGCTGTCTTGTAACTCCAAGCAAAAAAGAAAAAGCCACAGCACTCTGAAAAGAAATTACAAAACACATGTCTACTTGCCTCAGGTCAAGTCTAAGACCACTGAGCCCAAAAATCTAATGGTATCCATGATGAGGAGCCTCCAGATTGTCCCGGGGAGTGCTGAGACACAAAGATTCAAAAGCCTGTGCCAGCCAGTAATGAGGGAAGTCACAAACACAGGTGCGATCAGACATGGTTCCCCTCCCTCCTGTTCCATCTAATGTCCAGTGTGGATGGAGTATTACAATCTCTCTTGGCAGCACGTCCACAAGTACATCAGTGACGTAGGAGGGGGTGTTGAGTTCATCCCACTCCCTCTGCAAGCAGCTGGCTTCCTGCTGCCTCAAGGTAACATGTGTAGAAAAAAAAAGCAGCTTTAATTGAGAGAACGATGCAGATACAATCGTTAGGTTGATGTTAGGAATAATACTTGCTAGTTATGTACAGGAAGATGGATAGGACAGCTGCAATAAAGAGACTAGAAAGGAAAAAGAATACAGCAGAGAAACAAGGGGACAGAACAAATGATACAATCAACCAATTATTCACACTGGGGAAATTTGTAGTCAGGGCTGTTACCTTCTTGTGTACCTTCATATACATTCCTCAAAATAACGTTATTTTTACACTGTGTCTGACCTAAGTTCTCAGCACTGGAATGTTCATTTCAGTGACTCTGGAGGATCAGAACAACCCAGTCACTTTTCCAAGCACAGAGAAGGATTTCCGATTTGATATTTTGTTTTTAAAGGCTTTCTCTATGGGTTCACCCCTACAATTATAGTCTTTAAGTTCAGATCTTTCAAACGAGAGACAGTAAAAAGGGTAAAAGAAAGTACAGCCCCAAGCTCATCTTCCAGATGGACAGACAAAATATGAGTTAAAAAAAAGGAGAGGTGCAAACAAGAGGATAGAGCCCCAAAGGACTACCCTGTCACCTTAGATGAGATTGCATCCTTTTCCTTCTGCTACGATTTGCATTTGCCTAACAATTAGAATTTATACTTAACTAACATCTGGACATGAAGATATGGCATGAGATTCTAGCTGAGGAAAAATAATAGTGGGATACACTCATGGAATGTCAGGATTTTCAAACTGTGTGCCAGAGATCCCTCAGCATCCTTGTGTGGGGTGTGTGTGGAAGGGAGAATGGGGAACTGGAACCTGCTCCCATCTATGCTTCAAATTAAATTTATTTGTTTTACATTTTCAGCTTGGTAATGAGTGAATGCTTGAAAATAATCTAGTCTATCTCATTTCACCAACAAACACAGAGAATTGGAGATATGGTAACCAGATTTCCCAGGACAGTCTGGGTCTGTGCCTGAGGAAACATTAATTTTGATTACCACCTCCACAAAGAGATAATTATATGGTCATCCAGGCTAGAAAGGTTACAAATCTACCTAAGGTCCCATGTTCATATGTGGTTCAAACAGTGCCAGAACTTGTCCTAAGATTCTTCCTACTGCACAGTACCTTTCTCTTATCAGATAGAAAATGTTTTGCATATTTGCTTCTTTTTTTATTTGTTTCACCAACAGGAAGAAGAATTCCATTAGAACTGACTTGGAAAAAATGTAAATTGTCACTGGATATTTTTCCTTATTTTATACCACACTGATTCTTTGCCTTATTTTATACCAGATTGATTAGCCAAGTACCACAGAGATTGTCTGTATGATCCTTTTGAAAAGTTGGACTGTTGGATTTTTTCTTTTTTCCTTCAGTAGAGATAGTAAGGAGTAAAACTCTCTAGAAATGATCTAAAGTGGTATGCCAGAGAACACGAGAATTTCCCATCTAAGTAGGATCTCTGATTCTAGATTTTCAATTTATTTGAGTAATAAATAGAAAAATTATGAAGTTGAGTACAAAATCTGCATTTTTTAGTATGAAATGTGAGATTTCAGAACATTTCCCCACTGTTTCCAGAACCCACATTGTCCCACAAATGCCGAACCAGCCACATCATCTCAGCATGGCCATACTGCCTTCATAGCCAGAGGCCTGCCTAGAAAATGCAGAGGCAGAGAAAAAAGAATAAGTGTTATGCCAAGTCCCTTATAAATATACACCCAATATCACATGCTTCCAGGTTCCCAGCAATATGCTATGTTGTTGACATTAGAAAATCTTGTCAACACCTGCTATTTTCCTAATGCTCAGATGAAATCCTACTGGTGGCAGAAAAAAACTAAACAGTAGAAGTAAGCAAGAAGCAATGGAAAAGTGATGGGAAAAGCTATAGCATGTCTTCCAATAGTCCCTGGATTGGAACAGTATGTTATTTTCTCAACTCTTCCAGCTTCAAAAAATATTTATTGTATGTGCTCAGTGTAACAGATGCCTAACTGAGATATGACTTCCTATTGTAACTGATACTGCGTTGTAAGTAGGAAGATGAATAGATTATTTCACCTTGGCAACTGCACTACTTTTGAATTTTCTAGTTTAAATCCAAAGAACTGGAAGAAAAAAGACCTGCATTCTTGTGTCTGCTCCAATACTAACCTGCTTGTGCAAATCTCTAAGCCTCCCTGGACCTCAATGAAACAAACACATATACTACTAAGTTTGTAGGACTACATAATTTAAGATCTTTTAGAAATATCTAAATCCATATACAAGTATGTGGCTTTAAAGAAGGACCATAAGATAGTTAAACACTCTTATCTTACAGGGCCAGGAAATTGTCCCTATGACAAATGGACGATGTCACTGATGATGTCCAAGAGTAGACTGTTCTTGGCCTTCTCTGAGTCTTAGGGCACTTAGAAGATGGAGAGGATAGATTAATGCAGAAGGAGAAACACAGAGATAGTGAATTTACTGGTAGGACAGGTGGTGATAATGCCAAATTAATTTTCTTTCCTAAACACACTAAAATGTTCCCATATTCTTCCTAAAGTAATGAGAAACTATTTCAAAATTTAAAACAAAACCAACAGGCATGTGCCCCACAAAGATGTGATTTCTGTTTGAGGTTCAGGATCAAACCTAGAGACAGGTCAAAGCCAGTATGACTTTAACCTTGTTAGCATGGTTTCCTCAAAGGACTATTTTGTTGGGGGTAAAAAAAATTCAAGGATGTACACTTACAGCATTATTCCTCCCTAGTCATTTGTTTGGCAGGAAAACCTGATCTGCTTTATGTAATTAGCTGATCAAAAGTGGTATTTGTTTGAACCCTCGCTATACAAAATGATCCTGAGCTGATTGAAGGACACATTCAAACCCTTCGATTGACAATGTTTGTGTTTGGGATAATATACCTTTACTCAAGATGAGGATAAACATTCCTATTTACACAATCAACACCTACAATAATGTATTTATTCATTCCAGAGACAGATTTTATTAATTCATTTTGAGAATGAAAAAACATGATGACACTTTAAATCAAACACTCCTGAGAAAAATGAGCAAATTACCTACAATGATCATTTATAGAGAGTGGAAACAAAAATTATACCTGATCCATTTATGATGTATAGAAAATACTACATTGTGTAACTACAATTCACCATTACTAGTGATTCTGCAGAAGCCTATTTCAAAGATAAGACACACTAACCCCAAAATACAAGTAGGGAAGTGCTTGCCATAAGGATAATTCCTTCCATTCATGCCTCCCTAATAAAAGCAGATGATGCTTTTTTTCCCCTTCAGCTGTTGTTACTGACCTTAAAATAGTATAGTTCCCCCGAATGTAACAGAGGTATAACTAAAGTCCTATCATGGTGGAGAATGCCCCAGAAATTGAGTAATAGAATCCCTGCCCCATTGCCTTAGCAGCTATGTGCCTTTCTTAATCATGATGTCAGCTCAAAAGTCTAGAAGTAAGTGAATCTGGGTTCTAATTCCCTTCTATCACTAATCACTTTTGTGAATTCAAATAAATCAATGAACTTTACTCCAACCCTCAGTTTAGTTACTGTAAGTTGGGGACAAACACATGTACCATTTACCTTCCAAACCTTAAGCAATCATATGCTAAAGAGTTTTGGAAAATATCAAGAGAACTATATAAATGCAACAATGCAACACATATCAAATAAGTATTTCCTTTTAACATTAAATTGCCATAAGAACAGTAAAATATCCTTTTGTGGTCCTACTAGAGATTTTCTCTAAACCAATTCGTAGAAAGAGGAAATAATTATTCCCCTCTCACGTACCTCAGTCTTTGGTCAAAGGAATTAGGCCCTCAGAAATCAGGCCCTCGTGCAGGAAAAACCACACTGTTTCCAGCAGAAACAGACACTGGCAGTTAAATTCTTTTATCCCCCCCTCTATTTTATTCTCTCTCAGTCCAGCAAAGCTTTAATACCTGCACAAAATACCAGACTTTACACTACTTGGCTACACACACAAGAAATAAAAATCCGTACAACTAGGATTCCAACCATAAAGCCATTTGCACACACGATATTCCATCACATTCAAATAAGGATGCAAGCATGTTTGGAGGCTGAAATGTAAATGGGATTATTTATTTGCTGAGCATGACAGAGGGAAAATAAAATGTAGTACTACAATTCTCGCAATTAAAACTCAGCCAACTCATTGTCCACTGCCCAGATGCTGAAATTCGATCTGTGCTTCTAGTATAACTCATGCAAAAATTTTTTAAAAGTCCAAACATCAGACATACAAGACACATTCTATTACACTGAAAGCAGGAAAAACATAATGAAGGCAATTAAAACTCAGCCAACTCATTGTCCACTGCCCAGATGCTGAAATTCGATCTGTGCTTCCAGTATAACTCATGCAAAAATTTTTTAAAAGTCCAAACATCATACATACAAGACACATTCTATTACACTGAAAGCAGGAAAAACATAATGAAGTATTTTCCTGTCTACAAGGTCATTCTACTCATTCATAGAATTCATTTAATCCTTAGGTCCAATTCAGTGTGTGCTACTCTACAAATAAATCTATACAGGTTCCTAACAAGAGCCCTAAGAAGTGGTCCAGAATACAAATGAAAAAAACCAACCACAACAGAACCACTGGTAAATTGCTCCTTTTGGGTAAGCAACACAAAAGAAGCATTTGTTTCTATTTTAAATATCTTTTTGAGGGCAATACACTGCTTTATCAAAAAATTAAACTAACTCTAAGCAAAAAAATGAAACTAATAACATGTGCTAGAGGTTAATTTTCAAAGTCCTGGATATATAATTTACCACCCACTCCCTTTTTATTAACAGCACCAAGTCATCATCAAAAACGTCTCTAGACTGCTCCTTCCTTTGGTACTAGTGATTCACATTACTGGGAGAGTAACAATTAGTCCTCATTCAATATTCAAGTAAACAGTTCAGCAAGAAGAACCAAGGTCTGACTTCTGCTTTGTATTACATTTGAGGAGATTGTATGAGAACTCACAAACATTTAGAAGTCCTGCTGTTAAGATTTATCTGATTAAACAGAATGTTTCAATATTAAATGAAAAGTCAGTAAAATAAAACTACTCTCCCACCAAAAATTATCATGGTTATTACCTCAAAAGTTTTCTAAAGTAATAGGAAGATGATTCAAAACATTTTTTTAAATAGCTTAAAAAACCCATAATTATTAATTAGCCAAACCACAGATAGATGCTATTAAGTATTAGTCTATCTTTCCATTTTACAAAAATATTATTTTGATTTTTTACTAACTGAAAGACACATGAAATATACAATACATCTTGGTATACAAGAGTTGTCATATTGTTAGAATGTGCATGGCTGTTTTTGTTTGCTAAAAACTCTGCACTAATACATATACATATATATATATTCTTTTTTTTTTTTTAACCAGTTGAAGTGCTCTCAATCTGTCTCTCATTCTTCTCTGCAATTTGCTGATTGAATAAGTGGTTACTGTATGAGTGTATTTCAAATAGTTCATGGAAAGATTTGCATTATTTTTCAATTCCATTTTTCCATGAACTTGTTGAAGTACCCTCATATTAGTACAGGATGTGAGGGATTTAAGTGAATATTCAAATATACAGTTTTATGGTTATCCACATTTTACTGATAACCATTTGCTTTAAAAGTCCAGTAGAAATTATCAGAAATCTTAATACCACTTGGGTGCCCCAGACTTCAGTCCACATTGCTCTGGACCAGTCAAGTCCAGAAGGCCAAGCTCTCTCCATACCAAACATTCCCAGTTTTTTGTAGATTGCCTTGCAGGAGTCTACCTTTGAGTCTACCTTTGCTGATATTGGGACATAATACCGCTAACATGGGGTAGAGTTTCAATAACCTCACCCAAATTTGGCTACTCCCAGTCAGGGTCCTCCAAGCTGTTGCTGATCACACTAGAAATTCATTTTTAATCTCTACCACTTCTCATTTTCTAATCATCCTTCCTCAGGCAGGTAAACGAGACAACATCTGAAGAAAGAAATACTTAAAATTCAAAGTATGGCTTTTGGCCTTCATTACAAGGTTAAAATAATACATACTGCAACTGACTTTCAAATACCCTTCTTCTCAGTTCCCACATTGCCAACTTCTTGTTGGATAACTAGTTGCTGTTCTTAATAAAATTAAAATGCATAGTAAATGCAAACAATTCCTGTGCACTTATTATAATAGGTGGGTTCTTTAGCAACAATAGCCCATCTAATTCTCACACCAATGCAGAGACAGCTACTATTATCATCCTCATTTGCAGATA
This sequence comes from Galeopterus variegatus, assembly GCF_000696425.1. Lineage (NCBI taxonomy): Eukaryota > Metazoa > Chordata > Mammalia > Dermoptera > Cynocephalidae > Galeopterus > Galeopterus variegatus. The sequence continues at coordinate 185,007 of NW_007729159.1, forward strand.
AAGAAACTGAGATATGGAAAAGTTAATTTGACCACATCAGAAGTGTTACATTGTGAAAACAAGATGATATTCCTTCCGTATTCAACTATTTTATATTAAGATGTTATAATCCTGACACCTGCTCTCAAAGAGAATTATATATATGTCATCCCTGTTTAACATTCTTCAGTGATCACTTATTCTTCAATGATCACAATTATACTTCGTTATCTCCAGTATAAAGTATAAAGCCCTTTATCTAGAATTTATACACCTTATGGGCTGCCTATCCTGCCAGGTTCATCATGCTGCACCTGTCCTGTGCACACAATTTTGTTCCTGGGGACTAACTGTCCCCACACTTTTCATGTTCCCTTATGCCTTTGTATACTTGCAGAGTCACACCCTGAAACATCTCCTTCCATTGTGTCCATCTGGCAGGTTCCCACGCATCTTTCATGACTCAGTTCAAGCAACTCCTCTCTGGGCATTCTTCCCAAGGACTAGCCACCACGCAGAATTGTCACACCCACCTCTGCTTTTTCATGCACCTTCTTCATACATTTAGTACAACCTGAAAGTTTCATCTCAAAAACTGTCAAGTAAAAAAAAAAAAAAAAAAAAAAAAAAAGTCTCTCATCAGCAGTGAGCTCCTTAAGAACTATTTTGTCTTTCATCGTTACCTTTTCAGCACTGAGCAGAATAGATATGCTTCAACAAAAAGCAAAGGAATGAATGCATAAGTGGCATTAGTAGAGTGGAGCAAACACCCCCTAAATGGAATTCCAGGACTTTGTGGTTGACAAGACTGAACAACCATGAAGATGTCATTTACAAAGAATAATTTCTACGTCTTATAATGAGATATGAAAAAAAAAAAAACTCAAACAACCTCACTCAACATGGAAATCTCACTGTTCAGAATCTATACTGGTTAGCACAGATCCTAAGTGGAAAGAGCTCAATACTTGCAGGACACTATCAACAGTCCAATATGGCTGGAATGTGCAGTGAAGATGACCAGATGCAAGAGGAGGAAGGGCTGAATTCCAGAGGCCCACATGCCATGAGACAGAATGAATTTTACTTGAATGTTTTACTACCCTATTTCCCAGTTAGAATATTCTTATTTCTACCCCCACAGGTCCAAATGCTCCTTGTGTAGTTGGAATGCCACTTCCTCCATTAAGCATTCTGCATTTTCCCCATCCAGAAGCAGCCTTCCCCTCCTTTATCTGCTCCTTGCTACAGATACTCATCCTCGACCACAGCACTTGCCGCCTTTGCACAAGTCTTACCTCACCTGCTAGACATAAATTCATCAAGGGCAAAGTGTATATCCTTTGCACCCCCCACCCCCAGCACCTAGTTTAGAGCCTAACCCATTTTAGTGTGAAGAATAAGGCACTCTCTAGCTCCTGCAACTGTTTCAAATATGTGCTTCAACTAAAGTTAATAAGCATTGAAACAAATTCATGATTACATATCCTAGCAATTCCAGGATAGATTTCAGGTGAGAATTTCTCTACAGAGTTCCCAATATGCTAAATTTTTCACATGGGCCCGTGATCTAGATAAAATTTAAAACTTTGCATAAATAGCCATCTTGTTATTGATTACAAAGATGTGATGTCTCAAAACAGTTTCCTATTTAAAGCAAGTTGTCAAGTTGTACAATTTGAATCACAATCACTTTTGTCAAATCCTAAGAAAATTCAAATGTATCATACTGAAAATGTTGGTAAAGAAAAAGATTGTGTTGGGGGTAGGGAGCTAAGAAAAAAATTCAAATGTATCATACTGAAAATGTTGGTAAAGAAAAAGATTGTGTTGGGGGTAGGGACAATGTGAGTATTAGAGCAAAGAGAAGGCATATGTCTTTAGTGAGGAAAAAGTTTGGATTCACATTTGATTATAAACTACAGCTCAAAACCTGTCAATTTTCTAGAAAGTGAAGGAAAAACTAACACAACCACAAACGTGCACGCAGTTGCCAGGCAGAATAAGACTCATTCTCCCAGCACTTGAACATCAAAAGAATCAATAGGACAATTGATGTTCCCGAAGATTCAGCTACAGATCAAGGACAGTGCAAGGTGCATGCTCGAAGTTAGCATTTTAATTTGAATCAGAAGTAGTATCATTCTGAAGTATTTCATTGAAAACATAACCTTCAAACATGAATCAGAGAACTACAACCATTTCATAATAATGGAATATACTACAATGGCACAGCATCACAAGAGAAATAAATACTGCATTTTTAGTGAGAACTGCCCTGTAAGCTAAGATATGCTTTATACTTTGTGGGATATATTCTTGGCAAACTTCCATATGTAGACTCTGCCCTGGATTCTGCCACAAGTAGGGCCAGAACACGAATAATATTTCTTCCTCATGTAAAATCTTAATGTAATTAAGTGGTTAGCAATGAGGTACATGGATGAGACCAAGGGTACGTAGCTTTTCTATGGTGAGGCATTCACTCCAGTTGCCACCTCCCTCGGAGCCACACAGTGTAGAGACTTAGAGTACAGGGGAAGGATTTCTGGCAGTCAGAAGAAAGAGACAGTACTGCTTCCACATCCGCAAGATCACCCTGCAGTATTTCCTCCCCCTCCAACCCCCAACCATCCTAGAGGAAGGAGGGACAGGAAGCAGCTGTTCAGTAATAAGTACAACTAACAAGGACCTACGTACATTTGCACAATACTTTAGAGATGGCGTCCCTTCCTATGTATACCTTCATCTGACTGAAAGTCAGTCAAGACCCATGGTCAAACAAGTTGGCCAGACCCATCAATCAGTGTTAAAATCCATACAGGTGTTGGAAAGGAATAAAATCAGCAAAGACTCAAAGTATTGGGATGGTAACAATTAAAAGGCTTTCCAAGGAACTCTTCCTTCCACACTGAAAATTTCAAACACAATGAGATCATCCAGTTAAAAGATCAAGATCCCTGATTCTTCTACAGGTCCACAATCCCTAAGTGCAAGTCAAAATCCAAAAGCCCTGAAAATACAAAGGTTTTTTGTTTTTTTTTTTTTAATAACCCGATCTGATATAAGGCTACAGTCTTTAACCCACTGTATTAGTTCTTTACTACTGCTGTAAAATTACAACAAATTTAGTAGCTCAAACAACACAAATCTATTATCTCACAGTTCTGAAGGTCAGATGTCTGACAGGGGCCTCAGAGGCTAAAGTCAAGGTGTTAGCAGAACTGCTTTCCTCTCTTGAGGCTCTAGGTGAGACTGTGTTCTTACCTTTTCCAGCTTCTACAGCCTGCCTACATTTCTTCACCCATGGCTCTCTTCTTCCATTTGCAAAGTAGCAATGTAGCATTTCTCTGATCCTGTTTCCATCATCACAGCTCCTCCTCTGACCACAGCTGGGAAAGATCCTCTGCCTGTAAGGACCCACATAAGATTGGGCCCAGCCAGATAATCCAGGATAATGTCCCCATCTCAAAGGCCTTAAACCTTAATCACATCTGCAAAGTCCTTTTTGCCATGAAAGGTGACACTCACAGATTCTGGAGATTGATATGTGGACATGGGGGAGCAGGCAAGGGTGTTATTCTGTCTACCATACCCACTTCTTGTGAATTTTCACATATTTTCTTATAGAAATAGTAATATGTTTGAGCAAGGGGTGCCTCCCCAAGCCACACCAAGGTTGATACATGAGCTAGTATGCGTGTGTGTATATATGAGGGTACTTCATAAAAGCACTTCATAAAAGTCCATGGAAAGATCTATTTTTTGACTTTCTAAAATAAGAGAAAGTCCAAACTCCAAAACATTCCATACCCCTAGGGTTTCAGATAAGAGGCTGTGTGACCCATGCCATGATTCATGCATATTACTGGACTTTTCCCTCCTTGCCAGGACCACCTTTGTCTACTCCCTTCAAAGGGGGAGTTGCCCCTCCTCTGACCACAGCTGGGAAAGATCCTCTGCCTGTAAGGACCCACATGATAAGATTGGGCCCAGCCAGATAATCCAGGATAATGTCTCCATCTCAAAGGCCTTAAACCTTAATCACATCTGCAAAGTCCTTTTTGCCATGAAAGGTGACACTCACAGATTCTGGAGATTGATATGTGGACATGGGGGAGCAGGCAAGGGTGTTATTCTGTCTACCATACCCACTTCTTGTGAATTTTCACATATTTTCTTATAGAAATAGTAATATGTTTGAGCAAGGGGTGCCTCCCCAAGCCACACCAAGGTTGATACATGATCTAGTATGCGTGTGTGTATATATGAGGGTACTTCATAAAAGCACTTCATAAAAGTCCATGGAAAGATCTATTTTCTGACTTTCTAANCTAGTATGCGTGTGTGTATATATGAGGGTACTTCATAAAAGCACTTCATAAAAGTCCATGGAAAGATCTATTTTTTGACTTTCTAAAATAAGAGAAAGTCCAAACTCCAAAACATTCCATACCCCTAGGGTTTCAGATAAGAGGCTGTGTGACCCATGCCATGATTCATGCATATTACTGGACTTTTCCCTCCTTGCCAGGACCACCTTTGTCTACTCCCTTCAAAGGGGGAGTTGCTCTTATAATAGGTCAGATCCAAAAACACTGACTGGACCTTAACTATTAGTGAACAGGGGCACTGCTCTTTAAAGAGCACAAAACCAGGGTTGACTCCATCTCTCCCTTCTTTTGACTTCCGAGTTTAATGTAACGGGTAAAATGAAATTAGAACCCTTCTTAGGGCATGAGCATTTCTTTCTCTTTTTGACTTATTTCCTAAATTGTAACTAGACCAGAAGGTATCAAGACTAAACACACACACACACACACACACACACAGATACATATTCAGACTCAAGCCTAAAGTATATGCTTCAAATAACCTTATTTCAAAGAGCCCTACATTAAGGATAATTGGCACCATCTCAAGCTATTAATAAAGTGGTATTCTGATTACCATTTGGCTGCTATTGCCTGCATTTACATTCCCTGGGGACCCTTACTTACAGAGATAGAGGTAATTGGCAGGGTAGATTCAGGTATTTATGGGACTAACCATACTACTATCAAAACCCCACCTCAATTCTTAAAACATACAATTAGCAAGCACTAATATCAGGAAGTTTACTTAGAAGTTCATGAGATGCTTTTCCACTCTGTCAAGAAAAAATAATTTCCAGAGTATGATACAGATATTTGCCCTATGGGAAATACCCTGAACAGACATTATTAGTAGGCAAAATAAATAAATAAATAAAAGCTATAGGTAATGGCATATTTCTAATGCAACTTCCTGTGACATTATTGAGAGTTTATCTGCTGTAGGCAGAAAGCCTTTGTGGTTATCAAGGCCATACATAGAAGACCTTCAAAAGAGCATTAAGCATTCATTAACGGTATAGAACTCAGGATAACTCTCAATTATGGTAACATAATCCAACCCAATCTTTTGTTGAGCACAGCCTGGCCATAATAAATTGTAAAGTCCAGCTATAAATAAGCAACTAAACATTCTGAAAATTTTAAATTTTTTAATTAAAAATTAAACACATTCCAACTTCCTCAAGGGCAAAGGTCTTGTTTATATTTGTCTCTGTATCCCTGTTATCCTCATCATAGTGTAAAAGGCAGTTATATCTACAAACTTTGTTTTTCTTTAAATATCATGTTGACTTCGTGGGGTGAATTAATGCAATGCCAAATGTGCAAAGCACATAAAACAAGCAACAAAATGTGACACATTATCCAAAAAACAAAAGCATTTTTATTAAAAGACATCTAAGAAAACACTCCCAAACACTACACACATCAGCCATATATCTTTTTCACCAACAAATAGGAGTAGTTTTATTTCTACATATGTCATGAGGAACAGAAGTGTTATCCTTACTTCTAAAGGTAGTTCTAATGGTACACTGTGCTCAAACATAAAAATATCAAGAAGAACTAGTGAGTTCATTAGCTTTATCCTGAGGCTCGTGATGCAACTAATTTGTGATGTCCTGAAAACTAATTTCTGAATGACTACTTATTGGTTTTCCTGAGTCCTCCCAGGTAATGCTTGTTCAAAGAGTAAATGAATATGTCAAGGACCAAAAAATAAAAGGAAAAAAATCAATTTCAATTCCCAGAGAGCATGGTATTGGTGTAGGTCAGTGAACACCACCACTGTTTTATATCAAGATAACCTTGGATCTGAAAAAATTCTGAGGCAATAATCCTATTAGTTACCCTACATAACAAATGAAACAGAAAAGTACAAAAACCTTATGCTCCAAACCAAAAGGAGACTGGTGGCTCATTTATGAAAATGACCTAATGTTTATACTAATCTAAAGGCTTAGAAACTTGACTTCTATTCTCCAAGGTTCTTAGCACTTACATATATTAAAGATTCAGTCACCTTTAAAATGTTTATGGCATGGCAATTGAGTCAGATAAAATTAAACAGATTCATGAAGTAAAAAATGAAGTTTTTGTGGTGCTCTAATCCACCCCATTTTACCTGCAAGGATATGCCAAAACTTTGTGCTTAAACAGAATCTATTCTAACCTACGGTGATATCCAATTTTCAGATTCCATTGGCCTTATAACAATGAGAAAAACAGATTAATACATAAAATCCAGAACCTTGTTTAAGAAGGGCATCCTAGCAATTCACACAAAATGCCAAAGTACAGATTCATGAAGGGCTACAACTGGTAACATAACTGGGGCCTTATTTGGGTGATATAATATTTGGAGCATTTTAATATTACATAGGTCAGTAGATAAAAGAAATGCTTCCATGACAATAAAAGCCCAAGTCATAAAGGCCTTTGTGTGTGCTGTTGTGGGAAGGGGTAACTTTTGGAGTAACCTGAAGGTAAACTATAACACAATCTCAATTTTTACCCAAGTATCAGCTAAAACATGTCCCCATCCTCAATATCCCCTGGCCCTCTTTCTTTCAAAATTCCAAAACAATGGAATTTTTAACAGATGTATTGCCAAAAGGAAGGGCCAGGATTGAGTTCCAGGTTAGCAACTAATGAAAAAAGAGACATCATATCTTCTGTCCTCGTTATAATGTCCACAGAAGATTCATTCCCAGAAGTATTTCAAAAAGGCTAGAAAGCTAGTTATTCACTGTGATAAATGCAGATTTAAGTAGGATTCTGTCAACTAGAACTCTATTAACTGCCACTTCTACATATCTATAAAACAGTGATAACTAACATTTATAATTACGCTCCTGAGGCAGTTGAAGGTTTTTGCACAAATTTTAGTTATCTATTGCTACCACGGAACAAATTACTCAGAAATTTAGCAGTTTCAAGCAATAAACATTTAATAACTCACATGGTTTCTATGGGTTAGGATTTCAGGAGTAGCTTAGTAGGGTGGTTCTGGCTAAGGGGCTCTCAGGAGGATGCAGTCAAAGTGTTACCCAGGACTGCAGTCATCTGAAGACTTTGCTGGGTTAGAAGACTTTCGAGGTGGCTCCTTCATATGACTGGTAAGTTGAATCTCTGTGCATCTCTATGGACTCTATGGCTGCTGGCTTTCCCCAGAGTAAGTGATCCAACATAGGAAAGGTGGAAATGGCAATGTCTTTTATGACAGCCTCAGAAGTCATACACCATCACTTCTGCCATATTCTATTGATCATACAGAATATATAACATGGGAGGTGACTTCACAGGACATGAATAGCAGGCAAGGATCACTGGGGACCATCTCAGAGGCTGGCTGTTAAAATTTTGAAAAAGGCTTCCAAACGAAGGAAAGATTCATGCTCAACATAGTTTTAGGACTGTTTATTATGGTCCAATTCCTTGACAATTATTCTTACATATGATAATATGGCATTAATCAGGCTAAAGGACATCTTATAAGCTCTTTGAGAGACACTTAATATTTGTTGAATCAAACTAACCCCCATGTTTTAACCCTGACTATTACATTGCTTAGTTACAACACATCTTTCATGTATCATTTTGTGTACATTATTTTATTGACTTACCATTAAATGCTTAGTGCTATAATTTAATAACTATCTCATTTAGTATCAATATTATTGCTAATAGAATCAATATTATTTAAAAAGCAGATACACTAGACCCTCAAAGTCAGAGTGAATTAGAATTTCCACAGTAAGAAAATCAGAATCACTGAATTGGTAAGGATCTTAAGATATTACATAATTTGTTGAAGCTAAATGACGGGTATATTGGAATCCATTACACAATCCTTTCTATTTTTATGTTTATTCAAAACTTTCAATAATAAAAAATTTTAAAGAGGTATACCAATCCAAAAATGCATTTTGCAGATCCCCTCAGTATGTAAAGAAAATGACTTATGCAATGAAGCTCTGAATATTGTAATTCACAAAGTAAAAAAAATGAAACATCTCAAACATCTCATCTTTAAACAAGTATCTTCTCATCAACGAGAATGAGTGACTTCACAAAAAAGTTATTCCCCAAACTTCTTTAGCAAAAGCTTGTATTTTAAAATTACACCAGGATTTTAGTAGCAGTTATAGCTTGTGAGTATACAGCACTATAATATTAAAGCTAGAAGTTTTATGTTTGTCATGTTTGTTTTTATTAACTAACATTACCTACCATAGCTAATCCTCATTTAGAGTTTCAATTTTTGGATTAAAAAATCCATAGATAACCTTTTTAAAATATGCAATATCAAGATTAAGATAAACTTTTCTGGAAACTAGAAAAATGGAGGCTGTCCTCCCCCTCAAAAATGTATTCTTATCGGGCCGGCCCAGTGGCGCACTGGATAGTGCGCCGCTTGGGAAGCGCGGTGGCGCCCCCGCCGGAGGGTTCGGATCCCACGTACAGACCGGTTCCCGCTCGCTGGCTGAGCGAGGCGCAGGAGCAACACCGAGGTTTGCAGTCCCGTTGCCGGTCCCCGGTCCGGTACGGGGGCAACACTGAGGGTTGCGATCCGTTGCCGGACACGGAAAAAAAAAAAAAAAAAAAAAAAAAAAAAATGTATTCTTATCTACCAGGCACCTGGTCATTATTTTCAGCTTGAGATTGTAGGGAAAAGCTAAAAGGAGAGAGGGGGGGACACAGTTCCTATGTAGACAAGTATTATAGTTCACATTCGGACCTGGAAGGAAAAATAAATCTAAATAAAAGAGAACTGTGGCCTTCCTATACATTTCAACAAAAGCAGTAGTGACAGCAATAGCAATAGCAGTTAATATGTAATGAATATTTGCTACATTCCAGGAGCTCTCCTAAATATTAATATATTCTCACATTTAATCATCACAAAAATCCTCCCCAACTATTTTACAGATGGCAATACTGAGACTCGGATTAAGAAATTTATCCAAGATCACCTACACAGTAAGTGGCAGAGTTGGAATTCAAATTCAGGATGTCCACTCCAGAAGCTACATCTTTAATTGATGGGCAATACTGTCTTAAAATGGATCAATACAATGAGGTTTGATCCTTCCCTAATAAGGTACCATAAGAAGGTGTTCAATAACGTAAATGCTTCTTTTCGTTAGGAAAAAAAGAATTCCCAAAGGGTATGACTTTGTGGTCATATTTGTATTTGCAAGATTAGCATATAGAAGGTACCATTTCTTTATCAGTGGTATGCCTACAAACCTACCAAAAGCCACCAAGGGAATTTAGATGATCTTTCCCAGTAGAGAAAAGTGAAATCTGGATATCAGGCCCACAGTTCTATATATAAATGGACCACATATAAATATATACAAAGCAAGAAAAATAATAGCTTTGTTTCAAACCTTCCTGGCTATACCTGAAGTGTTATAAATCACTTCTTTTCAAAACACTGACTTTCCTTTCTATTTTCAAGAAAACTTTGGCTCTGTGTCACCAGCAATGCTTCCAGACCTTAATCTATAGGTCGCCATTACCGCAAATAGTTAAAACGAGCACAACTCTTACAAAAATGGTGTTGCATAGGTTAGCAAAAAGTATCATTGTACAAACATCGTATAATCTAATGACATGAACAAGCGTCTTTCAAATCCTTACAGGAGCTGGGGTTATTGCCTCTACACATTGTAAAACCATTCTAAAATAAGAGAATAGTAAATACAGTTTTTTAAAAACAAGATCATTGAGTTATATACCCAACTTGAATGATGCTTTATATTCAGAATCTGTACTACTGCAATGCTTGCCCTGAGACTTCATCTGGGACAGAAAAGGATGATGACCTATGGAAACATCAGCACCAGAGACTCATATCAGATATTACTGTTGACAGTCAGACTTGGGAGGAAAAATGAAGTCTGAGCAGAAAGATGTCTCTGGGGATTTTTCCTGCCCTGAGGTCCACTTAACCTTATAGAAAGTTACTTTTCCTTACAAAATAGGGAAAGGAAAGGGGGAGACCTGAAATAGTTAAAAATAAGTGGGGAAAGTTTATTCTTCACTTGCATTCGTGTGAGTAAAAGGGTGATACATGCTAGGATTATTCAGTTCTGCACATTATGTTATGTGANCGTGTGAGTAAAAGGGTGATACATGCTAGGATTATTCAGTTCTGCACATTATGTTATGTGATTAGTCAATGAGCATCTCCTGCCTATATCTATAGGACACAGTAATATATCTGCTTTCTCCTGAATGTAAGGAAAAATACAGCATCATTACGCATTCAATGGTCCAAGGAAAGATCTCCATCTTCTATTCAGAAGTGTTTTCTGTTGCCTCTGAGTATCCACCACTGCTACATATGTACGCGTGTGTGTATATATAATTAAGTCATAAATACACATTTGAGAATTCAGAACCAGGAAAAAGATTATTATGCTCATTTTTCTTCTGTAGAAAACAAAGCTAAGTGACATCTGTGAATAAAGAGGCCACTGCAAGAATAACAGGTACTGAAAAGTAGGAACATAACCTTGGCCTCTTGGCTCCTTCTTCCATCCACAGTTCCCTGATTCCCAACATTTCTGAAGCTGACACAACCTCTACTGTTTGATTTGGTGATATTCTCACCCAAATTACTCCAGCCACACACGAAGTCAGATACACATGCACACTTCTCCATAAGTTGTTCTCTATTTTTTTTAAAGTAACATTAAACTTACATGTGTTTTGAGAATTTTATAACACCTCTCAAGTAAATAAGGAGCTAAGGGGCATTGCAAGACGAGGCCCGAGAATTGTTGTTCGGACTAAAGTCAAAAAGTTAACATCCGTCTATACAAAGGAGCTAGCACGCTAATTCTTTTTATATCAAGTCCCTGAATGATCACAAAGTGTGGGTCTGTGTCCATACTTCAACTTGTACCTAGGACAACCATTTCCTGTTGCCACAGGTTACAAGGATGAGTCACTTGGAGCCCTCCAGACAACTTGAGAGATA
>NW_007729159.1:196928-198185 GCF_000696425.1 Galeopterus variegatus
TCCTGTTGCCACAGGTTACAAGGATGAGTCACTTGGAGCCCTCCAGACAACTTGAGAGATACCTTGTAGAAATTTCAGAACTATGTACCTGGTAATTAGCGGTGTTCAGTAGTTCAGTCTATTAAAATATCAGATCAAAAACATTTTCTAATCCCTATGCATGAAAATAGGACTTGAGGTAAGTAAACTTGAGGGCTTCTCCCCCCATTAGAAAACAGCTCATGGTCCGAGCCAGTGGCGCGCTTGGGAGGGTGGGGCGCTGGGAGCGCAGCGACGCTCCAGCCCCAGGTTCAGATCCTATATAGGAATGACCGGTGCGTGAGCTAGCTGGCTGAGTGCGGTGCCGGCGACACCACACCAAGGGTTGCGATCCCCTTACCGGTCACGAAAAAGACAAAAAAAAAAAAAAAGAAAGAAAGAAAGAAAGAAAGAAAACAGCTCATCATTGCCAATCTTTCATTAAATGATCCATATGTAGGTGCAATCACAAGGGAGGGAAAACAGTTTTAGGATCAGAGTACTATATACAAGAGAAACTTATGGCTCATCACTAATATCTTAATCTCAAATCACACAGTACTTAATCAGAACAGACTTTATGTTAAATCCTTCACATATACACATACACACAGGAGTAGTCACACCAAAATATTAAGTTACCCAAAGGGCATGACATCTCTTAAACCAAGAACAAGGAAAACGAAGATTTTACCGCACATACAATTAACTGTGCATTCAAGTTCCACTCAGCCTGTCAGGAACATCTTGCAAATGTGTCAGGAGAAACCCACCTACCCAGGAAACACCAGAATTGAAAGCCAGATAAAAACAAAAATGTAGGACCATTACTACTGTCACTATTCACTAGAAAGAAAATGTTGGAAGAAAAACATGTTTTTTATTTCAGTGGCAAGGGAATTTTAAGTCTTTTGTAAATACTTGTCTGCACTGGATAAATGTGACCTCTAGGTATGAAAAATATTAGGTGCAGAATTAAGAAAATAAAATACATTAGAAATCTACAACTTGTTCATTAGCTTAAAACAAGAACAGTGTAGGATGTCATGGCAATAATTATTTTCCCTCCATTTGGTATATTTTCCAATTTATCAGTAGTTTCTCTTCTTCCCGATCCATTCTCTGCTCCAAGGTCCTTTCTCCTATATTAATGGTTGAATTTAAAGACAAACATGCAGACAAAGAAAAGGAAAAGGAAGTTCTCTAGAACTGAGACTTCTTTTTTCTATATAAACTATG
>NW_007729159.1:198662-200697 GCF_000696425.1 Galeopterus variegatus
TTGTTGTTGTTGTTGTTGTTGTTGTTGTTTTGAGAAATAAAAAACCCTGCTTATGCTTAAATAGAAGTCCTTTTTCCCCCTTTGTTTTCACATGATACAAATATGCTATGTTTCAAAGGAAAAAATAAAACCATAGTGAGAAAGCGCCTCGACATACACAAGGCAGAATGCATTCTAGAGCGGATCATTTTACAAGCAATAAGAACTAACTTATGCCTACCTGGTATAATTGTACACATGCTAAGAACCACAACCAAAAAGCCTGGATTTATTGCATTTTCGTGTTTTCAGTACTAAAGTCTGACTCTACTCATTTCACACAAGAGTTGCCCTACCTTTTCTATGCTTTGGAAGCGTCTCTCTGTTCACCCCACTCCCCTGCCGGTTCTCTTGGCACCTTGTACCAAAGGTTGCCACTTCAGCCAGCATGTACTTTGGTAGCAAGCATCTGAACCTTAATTATGACCCACTCATTCAAGTGACTGGGTAGCGCAAGACTGAATGAGGTTCCAAGAGAAGATAATTTAAGATGATAGAAGTTGCATGTTCCTCAAACTGGAAGGAGGGGGAAAAAAGTCTCCCAAGTTCCCTAAAATTAAATGTAAAAGAGGGAGAAAAGAACATATCGATAATTTAAGAAGGAAGTTTCTCTGGAATAAGTCCAGATTTTTTCAAAGATACATTTATCTATACCCACGGCTTATCTGGATTTAAAACATATGCAGACCTTACAATACATGCCGTACTTGAAGCAGGAGAGCGAGCTGCAGAACTCTGATTCTGACACACAGACGCCCAGCTTAGAATGCATTTCTGCAGAATCCAGGGAGATCAATAGACCCAGGAAACAAATATGTTGATGGATGAGGACGCGTCTGAAAACGACCAGGTTGAGGGGGCCGCGCTGCAGGTTTCGCAGCTCTTCCCACGTTGGCAGAACGAAAGCGATACCAACAATTCCCCCCTTTCTTTTAAGGGGGAAAGAAAAAAAGGAAACGAGGGGAGGAAAAAGAGGAATGGGAAGGAAGAGAACGGAGCGGGTGAGGAGGAAAGGAAGAAAGAAACGAGGACGGGGAAAGAAAGAGAGAGACCCGAAGAGGGGCGGGGGAGTAGGAAGGAAAGCTATGATGCATGGACGCTCGCCAGCCACCAGCCGCGCGCTCCCTCACCCCCAGCCTGCATCCCTCCCGCCCTCGTCCCCGCCGCCCTGGCGTGACAGCCCTCCCCGTGACCCCGGCGCGGGCAACACCGAGATGCCCCAAGTAGCCCACCGCAGCCGGCGCATCCCAAGCCGCCACTCCCTGGACCGCGCTCGCCACCGCCACCCGCGCCCCCGACTTCGCCCCGCTCCCCATCCCTAGTCTCAGGGAAAAAGCCGAGAANCCCTGGCGTGACAGCCCTCCCCGTGACCCCGGCGCGGGCAACACCGAGATGCCCCAAGTAGCCCACCGCAGCCGGCGCATCCCAAGCCGCCACTCCCTGGACCGCGCTCGCCACCGCCACCCGCGCCCCCGACTTCGCCCCGCTCCCCCATCCCTAGTCTCAGGGAAAAAGCCGAGAAGAGCGCAGCGAGGGGGGAAATCCAAACGGGCAGGGGTCAGGGGAGGCGGCTGGAAGAAACCTATTTTTAAATGATCTGATCCCCGGTCCCAGGGAAGCAGCAGGGGAGGGGGCCCGTGGCAGGCACCTGGGCAGGAACACGCTGCTGCAAATACCCCGGGCTCCGCCGGGCTGGGCGATTTCCCACAAAAGGAACTTTGGAGGGAGCGCCGCGGTGTGCGATGGAAGAGCGTTACCTGGCCGAGGTGACGCCGGCGGGCCGCGCAAATCCTCAGGTTTGCGATAGTGAGCCACTTGATCAGGTTCCTAGGCAAATCGTCTTAAGGAGAACGGGGGGAAAAAAACAAACCAACCCAGCCACATCCTTGTCACCCCGAAGGCAACTGCTCGGGTGGCCGCCGAGAGCGGGCGCGGGACCGGGCGCGGCGCGTCTCCCGGCCCGGCTCGCTCTTTCTTCCCTCTTCGGCCGGGCCGC
>NW_007729159.1:200707-221971 GCF_000696425.1 Galeopterus variegatus
GGAGCGAAAGCGCGAGCTCGCTCGCAGCCGCCAGCCGGCCTGGGCGGCGAGGGGCGCTGTTGCCCGGCCGCGCAGCTGGAATTTAAAGAGACAGACGCGTCGCGGGGGCTGGGGCCCTCGACCGGGCTGGAGCCCGCAGGATGTCTGGGCCTGAGCGGAATGGACAGAGCGGGCCCTGCGAGGAAAGTTTCCTGCGGGGACGACGGGGGGAGCGCGTGAGGACCGGCCTCAGCCTCCTCTCCCGGATGCAGAACACAGGCTGCAAGGAGAGAGTAAGAGGAATTTTTTTTTTTCCTCCCTTGGAGACCAGGGGGGAATGATTTGTATGCTCAACAAGTCATGTACCTATTTTCAGCCGTTCTCGTTCTCGTCTCAGTCCTTGGGCATCGACTTTTTTCATGGAAAGAACATAAACAAATGGGGGTTCAGTCCTCGTTTTATGTCAGACTCTCAGCAGAGATGCATGGGTTTGGGGAAGGTGGGGGCAGGAAGACATAGCTGTCAGATATCTTGGAAAAATTATTTTTTCTTCTTCCTCTCTCAGCCAGAGAAGCATTTCCTTTTCTCTTCCTTCCCACCCCTGAGAACAGGCTTGAAGGTATATCCCAACCTCTACTCTGGCATCACCCAGAGGCTCACCTTCCCACTGGCACCTTTTCTCTACAGCTAGGAATGTAGGTCTGCTTCTGTTGCAGAGAAATAAGCAAGATCTAGCAGAAAGGATAATCTAGTCCAGCCCTATTCTATGCCTAGCTGAAAACCATCTTTCAGTGGGCAGTTCTCTCACTTGTTACAGACAAGACTCAGATCTTATTCTCAATATATAGCCCAAACATTATGTTGACCAGTTTACACAGTTTGATATCATCAATTGTTTATTTGGAGAACCAGAGAAATTACAATCCAATTTATTTTGCTATTGTAACCATTACCCTTCACTGCTTTATATATTAAACAGTCTCTTTGTGGTACCAGTTCAACCCAAATTTCCCCCCAGAGGACAGGCAGTCAGGGGACTTTCCTTGTGGGCTTGTCTAGACCAACCAGACTGACCCCACAGTGTCAATCTTGCACAGAGCAGTAGGTGCTTCATAAATACAGATGGTATTCTATTGGGTTGATGGAAGATATTCTCAGAGGGAATGAATCTATGTCTAGATTATCAACACCTTGTGGGTAAGATTCATATTTTCCTTAAGCCTTGCACATAGCGAGGATGCTACATTTTAACTGTCTTATTTCTTTCCTGTATCTCCCTGCCGACTTATCCAGCATGCAGACATCCTTCACATTTCTTTTACTTTGCTTCCAGACTAAGCCTTCAAAACAAATCAATATCAGCCTTATCTAAAATCTTTTCATAGTTCCCAATTCCTTCAGGAAAGTGACCAACTTTCTTATTATGGTATAGAACAGTGTCTTAGTGCATTTGTACTGCTATACCAAAATACCTGAGTCTGGGTAACTTATATAAACCAGAAACTTATATGTCACTGTTATGAAAGCTGGGAAGTCCAAGATCAAGTTACCAGCAAGTTCAGTTTCTGGTGAGGGCCTGGGTCTCTGCTTCCAAGATGGCAATTTGAACACTGCATCTTCACATAGTGGAAGGGCAAAGGAATTAAACGCTTTCTGAGAGCCTCTTTTATAAGAACCTTAATTCTATTCCCCAGAGAGGAGCCCTCACCTGATCACCTCCTAAAGGACCCACCTGTTAATACTATTGCATTGGAGATTGTTTCAACATGAATTTTGGAGGGACGCAAACATTCAAACCATAGCAAACACTGTTTCTTAAACCTTAGCATGCATCATGATCACCTGTAGGACTTGTTTAAACAAAGGTTTGTAGACCTCATGCCCACGTTGTCTCATTCAGTGAGTCTGGGGTGGTGCATAACAATTTGTACTTCTAGCAAGATCCCAGGTGATGCCAATGCTGCTGGTCTGAGAACCACACTTTGAGAAACAGTGGCATAGATCTTTCGTGATATGGCTCCTGCCTGCTCCTTCAGATTTGTCCCTCATTACTGCCCCATAGTTCCCAAGCACATCAAACTTACTAACCTATGCCATGATCATTGATAGAGCAGCTACTCACCCCCACCTATACATATACTGTTCTCTGCCAGGAGCCCCCCAACCCCCCACTGCCAACTCTTCCCCATTTCCCCATGTTTCCTACCACCACATCTAGGTAACTATTGCTCAAACCCAAAGACTAAACTACTTCAGAATACCTCCCGAAACACTCCCAGGTCCTACATCTGAGTTTAGGTGGCACTCTGTGCTGCTTTCTGTACCCATTTTTCACAGATACTAGAATTGCATGTTTGTCTACTTTCTCACTGGACTGTCTGGGCTAAGGGTGGGGATGGTAGCTTACTTATCCCTGTATCCCCCAAGTACCTAGCACATTGGCTGAGACATTGTAAGAGCGTCAGACTCTCAGCAGAGATGCATGGGTTTGGGGAAGGTGGGGGCAGGAAGACATAGCTGTCAGATATCTTGGAAAAATTATTTTTTCTTCTTCCTCTCTCAGCCAGAGAAGCATTTCCTTTTCTCTTCCTTCCCACCCCTGAGAACAGGCTTGAAGGTATATCCCAACCTCTACTCTGGCATCACCCAGAGGCTCACCTTCCCACTGGCACCTTTTCTCTACAGCTAGGAATGTAGGTCTGCTTCTGTTGCAGAGAAATAAGCAAGATCTAGCAGAAAGGATAATCTAGTCCAGCCCTATTCTATGCCTAGCTGAAAACCATCTTTCAGTGGGCAGTTCTCTTCTGGTTGCTCATGATTATGATAATGATTGAAGACAAAGCAAGTAATAATATTAGAAAGGACAGAGGAAAAGAAGAGAATATTTCTGAACTCCTGGTATGTATCAGGTACCGGGTTAAATGCTTTGCATGTTACCTCATCTATTCCTCAAAATAACTTGCGAGATAAATAGTATATTACATATGAGAAATCTAAGGTGTAGAAAAGCTAAGTAGTTTGCTCAGCATCATGAAGCTATTTGGTGGCTGTTGTAGAGCTCAGGGAGGGAAGATATGCTTTACTATAAACACCACAAAGGCAGTTTTCCACAGGTATATATATATATGATATGTATCCTGCTAGTATTTGTAAGTATTTTGTTACTTTGATAAGTATCACTTGAGCTCTTCTTCGCAGGAGTCTGTGTCATAACCCAGGGCAGGGACTTCTAAAGCTTTATGAATGCTTCCCTACCCTGTATACTGAGGCTCAAGTCTCAGACTAACCATAAGTGGCTTCTCTGGCTGCTGACTGTCATTGCTGTGCAATCTTGTGCTCCCTATGTACTGTATCTTTAACACTATGTAAATTTGTAAACCAATCAACCAAGCCTGACAGGCAAACATCTCTTATAGTGATAGGGCCAGAGTCCCCCGTTTGTCTTCATGGAAAGATTCGTATTACCTTTTAATTCTATTTTACCACAAATTTTTTGAAGTACCCTCATATTTCTGCTATGTTACATTTTACTATAACAGATATAACCATTAACTGGCAAGAAAATGTATAAGTAAGTTAAAAGCATGATAAATGAAATTATCTGTGCTCCCCTTGGATATGTATCCAAACAAGATATATGTACATTGTGAACAAAAGTGAGATTGTTTAAAAGTAAATAGATTTTATGACCATTTAAGATAAGGCTTTAATTCAAAATTTGGCTGATTTACTATAAATATACCAACTCTCATAGCTAATGAAATCAGTTCAAACTTCAAACCTTTATAATTATAATAAAATAAATCAGTATAGGAATGTTTGTTTTCCTTGAATGTTGTGTCCTTTACAAAGGATTCTGCTAAAACATGAAATTCTTTCAGCGGGGAGTTACATTTAGGGCAGTGGTTTTTAATTTTAGCTGTATATTGGAATTACTTGGGGAGCTCTCAGAACTCTCAATGCTCCTCAAACCAATTATTTCTGAACCTGTAGGATTTGGGATCTAGGCATCAAGATTTTAAAGCCTGCCGGTGATTCTAATGAGAAACCAAGACTGAGGACCACCTCTTTTGAAATGATCATCAGTGGCATTCAGACTTGGCTGTTCATTCGAATCACCTGGTATATTTGAAGGCTGTCATTCCCATACCTACTTACAGAGATTCTGATTTATTTGGTCTGGGTGGGGCCCTGTCCTTTCTATATTAAAATCAACCTCAGGTAATTCTAATATTGAGCCAAAGTTCAATCACTGTCTTAGACCAATGGTTCTCAAAGTGGAGTCTCCAGAACAGCAGCATCAGCATCACCTGGGAACTCATTAAAGCTGCAAACTCTCACCCCGACTACAGCTGTACCAAATGAGAAATGCTGGGGGTGGGACCCAACAATCTGTACATCAACAAGTCCTCCTGATACTTCTGGTGCACACTAAAGTTGCCTTAGAACGACTGTCTTAAAACATGGTATTAGTGACATTATCCTCCTTTACAATTGAGAAATCAGCATTATCTTCAGCAAACATCTGTTGAGCTCCTACTATAGAGGTTCTTACAATCATTTCTAACAAGTTCCCGGGTGATGCTGATGGTGCAGGTCCAGGGGTCCCAGTATGTGTACCAGTGTCCTACTATGTGCCAGGCCCTGTGATTAAATTTTAAGAATCTTGAGAGTTGTTTTGTTTTGTTTTCAAAAGGAACCTATGCCAACATAAAACCAATGTGTTATAGCTTCATCAGGAAAATAGCTTATAAAAAGAAAATTCTTGTACCTAGTTCCCTAGAGTAAAAAGTTATGGAAGGATTGTGTGTGTGATATGTATTTGTTTACCTACTCTGACATGGTAGGAAAAAAAAACATTGGCATTCAGAACAAAAAGCTAAGGGCACCTTAGTTATAGATGTGGCTGTGAAGAGCTCCTTTAATGTACTAGGTTGCAGGAAAATCTTGGCGGGGGGGGGAAGATGATCCCTTCTCTCTTAAAACCAAACCACCAGATCCAAGGAATAAGAAAAGAGCTAATCAAAACGTTGCCCTTCTGGCTACACAAATAAGCCCAATCTGCCTTCCAAAGAGGCTACTCGTCTTCTTATAGTTGCTTTAAGAGGAAAGAAAAACTTGGTTATTCTCAGAAGGCCAATGCTGTTCTTCTTGGTGACTTGATGTGAATGTAGCTATGTAAACCCTGTCCATTCTAACGTACAAACATTAAACGGATCCCTGGTTCCCACAGCCTGGGCTTCCTTCCAGGGGACCAAGCATAGGAGCCGAGATCACTGAAAGCAAGCTCTGTGTCACTAATCTTTGCCTCTAGTCAGGCAGCCAAAGAAAAGCCCAACCAGAGCACTCAAAAGAAGACACCCCAGACCATGAAATCTCCTTTCATCCTTTTAGCTGCTTGAATTGATTTCAAGCTACTAACTTGGATCCTTGAGGGAGGATCTTTCAGGGATAAGCTCTTTTTATAGTATGAGACCCTGCCTCTACTTGGCAATTGCTTTTGAAAACTTCTGAAATAGACTGCTAAACTGTATTTTCTTCCTGAGTCTTCTTTGGGATCAGTGGAATTTCTCTGCTTTAACAGATGAGAGCTCCAGGGAGAAGATCCTGAAAGAGCTCTGAGTTGCCAGCCGAAACATCAGGTGCTAAGTTGCTGACAAGAGAAAAGGCTTTCTAAGAGTGATCTACCGGCATGTGTTTTGCCTGTGCTTTTTCAAATAGTCACAATGTTAATTACTATATCAGCTACTGAACTACTTAAAAAAGGTCTTAAAGTTTGAATTAAATCTCCTCCTACCAAGACTTGAGGAAATAATAGTCATCACCAAACTGCAAAATGTCACCTAGCTTTCTTTTTTTAGGCATACGCACTTAAAAGTAATGTAGCTCCCAGAAATGTAATTAAGTTGCTTAGGTGAACAGAGAACAGCAGTAAATGGCCTTTTAAAATATCAATTGTGAGGGGAAAAATGAAAAGAGAACAAAAAGTAGAAAAAGATAATGAAAAGAAAGGGCATGTAAGAATAATTGAGAAGGAGGTTGCCATGAGTGGCAAAGGGTCTTCATTTGCAGAGTCAGTTACAGACAGACATCTGGGGCTGTTTCATTCTGGAGGTGATTTCCTAGGGAAAAAAAAATAATGAAGAGCTAAGTTTTCTAATCAGAGGACTCTTAAAAATAGATTACTACCAGAATTTGAAAGTAACAGTGAGGTTACATAAGAGAATATTACTGTTCTTAGATTTCAGCTAAACTTACACGGAAAAGGCTACTATATACTATGTATATATATATATATATATACTTAGAAGAATAAGAATGTGTTTACCTGTATAAGTATATGTACATGCGAGTGGCAAAGGGTCTTCATTTGCAGAGAGTCAGTTACAGACAGACATCTGGGGCTGTTTCATTCTGGAGGTGATTTCCTAGGGAAAAAAAAAATAATGAAGACCTAAATTTTCTAATCAGAGGACTCTTAAAAATAGATTACTACCAGAATTTGAAAGTAACAGTGAGGTTACCTAAGAGAATATTACTGTTCTTAGATTTCAGCTAAACTTACACGGAAAAGGCTACTATATACTATGTATATATATATATATACTTAGAAGAATAAGAATGTGTTTACCTGTATAAGTATATGTACATGTAACCATTTATACAGATATATGGAGAGAGAGGATGCAAATGTGACAAAATGTCAGCAAGAGGTATATATAGGTGAATTGTAATCAGCATTACCTTTCTGCAGGTTTGAAATTTTTTCAAAATAAAAAGCTTAACCAAAAAAAAAATAGATTAATAAAATTGCTACAAAGTAAGTTACCCAAAGGCACAATATAAGACAAGATTAAAATGATCCTGAAAACAGGTTTCAGACTATTCTAAAACCATTAGCGGGAGATCGGCAATATGTTCCTCTCTTGTATCACAATTGTTGTCATTAAGAGATGTGGCATACAGGTTTTAGCACATCATACATTCCAAGTAATGCAGCATACTACTCTACCATGGTGACCTTTTTAATATTCTGCAAATTGATTTCCAGGCCATTCCTGCTCTCCCTTGTTTATAGCCTTGGTAACCTAGAAGAAAATGAACAAGACTGGCCAGCTGTGATTTCTGCATGTCTGTGCTCATCAGTTCTCAGAATCACATTTCTCTCTCTCCCAAAGGCCTCATGACAACAGTTATTGTTGGTCTAGAGAGCAACAGCACCAAGAACCTTCTATAAGATCTGTAAACAACTGTCTGAACTCCTCAGAGGTATTCAGTTGAATGAACACCAGTAGCAGCAGATTTATATTTTTCTGTATTGCAAACTATGACAGTAGAATTATAAACTTCTAGAAAATGTAGAGTGCACACAACCTTTGAAACCATGATATATCCAGATTATTAATGTATTTTTCTATCATTGAATCACCTTTACCTGTTGTTCTCATGAATTTTCAACCAATAAAAATGTCCTTCCTTATGCTAAATGTGCATGGATGCTGATCCCACTAATCTGTGCTACAGTCTAAAAATCTTACAACAATCTGTACCTCCGACATCAGACCCAGATCAAGAAACAAGAGGAAGTTGGCACCCGCCTTAAGCTTTATGCCTTAGAATTCCCCTGCAGATGCCATTCCCATAACTAATCAACAAAAATGTAATCAAAGTAAGCTGAATGTATTCAATTTCTTCAAGCCAACTGTCCTGTTTCTGTTAGAACAATCTTGATTTCCTAGTGGTGGGGAGAAAATAAAAAAAGATTTTGATTTCCGGTGGTTGGTCAACCTTTACTGGCACAGAGTTCTTATCTTTTGTGAAAAAAACAGTAGAAATAGAAGAATTAGCATAAAAATAGAATGAAAGGTAGGATATCTAGAAAAAGTTAATCATTTCTTGCCACACACAGACAGTGAAAATCAAAATTCAAGAGGTACTTGCTAGATAGAGACACCAAAAAAAGAACATTCCCCTTTTCAGAAATAAGGAATCAGGTAGAACTTTTGAGTAGCTCAATATATAGGGAGAGGAATTATACATTGAATTGTCTTTTTCAGTGAATACAGAGTCTCATGCTCTCAAGAGACATTTAGTAAGTATAAAATATCATAAATGGAAAGCTAGTGTGTCACCCCTTAGTGATTCAAACCAGTCGGGAGTCTAATTGAATATGTGAAAAATTCAGAAACATGAGCATTTTGCTCCTCAAAGCAATAGGTCTTTATAAAATGTATTCTCCCCTGAAGAGAGTCCTGTTTATCTCCATGTATTCCAAGTTCCAAGTTCTAAAGTGGAAGTTATATGGAACATTGAAAGGAAAGGAACATTCCTAAACTCTTGTAGTAACTGGGACTGGGTAGACATCAGTGGGGTTTTACTCATTTTTATTCCATCAAGCATGGTGACAGGAATGTACCTTTTTCTCATACCAAGAGATTGATTAGGGCCAGTTTGGGGAGGAATTTCATTAGCTTCCATCTATGGATTATAGGTTTCTTTGAATGCTTTTGGCAAGGTGTCTTCAGGAACTATAAAACCAAGACAGACAAGCTTATGAACTTACTTACTCCACTCACAGAATGCCCCTTAACTAGAGCTGTTGAGAACTCAAACACAGCAAAGTCAACATATCACAAATAATACGGATAATGGGCAAATAATAGGCGTATATGTTTTTTTCAAAAAATAAATGATATTTTTATTGATTTATTTTTTGGGTTTTTACTATTAGCATATTCATTCTTACAAATCGTGATATTTCTTTATGCCCTTAAAAACAGTATGAAGACAGCTTTTTCCCATAACCTCATCTAATACAAAGCTACCTATCACTGTATGCAATACTAAAATACTGAAACTACAAATTACATTTTATGTAATATATATGTGTGTGTTTTACATATATAATTATATGTACAGTTGACCCTTGAACCACATGAGTTTGAATTGCATCATTCCATTTATACATGGATTTGTTTCAATAAATACAGACAGCCCCCATATACATGGGTTCAACATCTGCAGATTGAACCAACCATGGATCAAAATAGGCAGGGTGTGGAACCTGCATATACAGAGCGCCGACTTTTCATAACCTCAGGTTCTGCAAGGCCCACTATAGGTCCTGAGCATCCACAGATTTTGGTACGTGTGGGGACCCTGGAACCAATCCCCCACGATACCAAGGGACAATTGTATACATATATCTACACATATAAAGGTATTTTAATCTATGCTATAAGTCTGATTACTGCATGAAAAACTCTTAAATCCCAGAGTTCCTAATATATTAAAATGCACATGTAGGGGTTCAGTCAACATGTTTGATGAGGATGAACTATCATACTTCTGATCTATATATGTTTCACTAAAATCTACTATTTAAATGTTTCCTTATAGGCACCTATATAGTATCAAAAGCATGAGTACTTGTGTAAGAAAGAGTGTGTATGTATGTGTGGGTTTTAATTTGATTTCCTACTTTCAAAAAATTCTCATTTTCTGTTTATTAAAAGGAGAATATTGTTCAGCTTAATTAGGACCCCAACTCTATGACAAATCATGATACCCATTTTATTCGCTGCATCAACATTGATTTAAGGCACAATTTACAATCCAAGATACTAAAAGGATGGATAGGGACCAAATCATGTGATATAGAATGCAGAATCATATCTCAGCTCTTGTAATAACTGTCACAGAAGAGCAGATGTGAAATGCTAATGTCTGTCTCCTGGATATTTTGCAGACTAGGAAGTTTTCTTCATAATTTATAAACTTGTTTAAGTCATAAGCACTTATGAAGCTAGATTCATTCCCAGTTTTATCAAGAGTCTTACCTTAAAAGGGGGCACTTACTACTTCTGTTAAACTATGTTTGTTCTATATTAATACTAGTTATTTTGATCAACCTGAGAATCAAAGTTTAAGTCCCTCACTCTTAGTTGTACACAGTATCCAGTTAGAATGTTGGCTGCTAGTATTGGTGAAGATAACCGATTACATCCTTCACAAGAAAACTGCATAAATATCTTGCTATGGTTTAAATGTGTTCCCCAAAGTTCATGTGTTGGAAACTTAACTCCCAATGCAACAGTGTTGAGAGTGGAACCTATAAGAGGTGATTATGTCTTGAGGGATCTGTTCTCATGACTGGATTATTGCCACCATCTTGGGAGTGGGTTAGTTATCATAGGTGAGGGTTCCTAATAGAAAGATGAGTTTGGCCCCCTTCTTCTCTCTCATCTGCATGCTGTCTTGCCCTTCAGCTTTCCACCAGGGGATGACACACCAAGAAGGCCATCACCAGAAGCCAGCACCTTGAAACAAACTTCCCAGCCTCCAGAACTATGCAAAATATTTTGTTTTCTTTATAAATTACCTAGTCTGTGGTATTCTGTTATAGCAACAGAAAATTGACTAAGACAGAAAATTGGTACCAAGAAGTGGGGCTGTTGTTATAACAAATGCCTAAAAATGTGGAAGCAGGTTTGGAACTGGGTAATGAGTAGAGAGGCTGGAAGAATTTTGAGGAGCAGTATATAAAAAGTAGATTGCCATAAATAGAACATTAAGGGAAATTCTGGTGAGGGCTGAGAAGGAGAGGAGAGCTGTAGGAAAAACTGGGTAATGAGTAGAGAGGCTGGAAGAATTTTGAGGAGCAGTATATAAAAAGTAGATTACTATAAATAGAACATTAAGGGAAATTCTGGTGAGGGCTGAGAAGGAGAGGAGAGCTGTAGGAAAAATCTAAAACTTCTTAGCGATTGCGTAAGTGGAATGTTGGTAGAGATAATGGATAGTAAAGGCCATTCTCATGAGATCTCAGACAAAAATGAGGGTCAAGTTATTGGAAACTGGAGTAAAGGCCATTTTTGTTACACAGCTGCAAAGAACTTGGCAGAATTGTGTCCATGTACAAAGACTTTATGGAAGGCAGAACTTAAGAGTGATGAACTAGGATATCTGGCAGGAGAAATATCTAAGCAGCGAAGCTTTCAAGGTGCTACATGGCTTCTTTGGCTGCTTACAGTGAAATAAGAAAAGAGATAAATGATTTAAAGACAGAATTTATAATTAAGAGGAAAGCAGAAAGGAAGGATTTGGAAAACTCTAAGCCTGGCCATGTAAAGGATAAAAAAGTATGTTCAGGAGAGAATACTAAGGGTATGGCCGAGCAACCATTTGCCAAAGAGAGTAATACATATAGAAAGAAGCTAGCTTCTATTCATGAAGACAAAGGGAGAATGACCCTGAAGGCATTTCAGAGATCTTTGAGGTAAGCTAGTGTTACACTTCTCCCTGTGTAACAGAGATGAAAAAAAAAGATGACTCAAAGCAACATGAATGCAATGAGAAGCCCGAAGGAACTGCACCTCAGCAACTCCTCTGTTAGTAGGAGTAAACTGGGTACAGTCCTGATTCAAAGTTACATTCTGTTTTTATTGTAAGGACAAGGAAGTTTCACAGAAAAAAATCACTTGATTCAATCATTTCTAAAGAACACAAAGAAATGGGTAATGTAACAAAAGTTATCTATGGCTAAGTATAGCTTAAACAATGGAAACTAGTAACACCATTTAAATTAACAAGGTGACATTCCAAAGTATAATTTGTGAAAAGCTAAATTGATCAGACTGTGATCTCATTATCTAACCCAAAATATAACTTTGCCCCAAATAATTTAAACAAAAGTATATTCTTAGGATAATTGTCTCTAAAGTTTCCACTAACAAACAGCTTGCCCTTAGCAAACGTTTTTTCACATTTTCCCCTACAGCAATTCTTTCAACATCTTTTAACAACAATCAGTATGTTAAATAGTCAAAGTACATAATCCCATCCCTATACAGTGATTAGAATTAGTTAGATGGGCTTTTGCCACACTATCTGTGGACTTTCATCTTCTGGCAGGAGACTTTTGTCTCATGCATGCATTACCTGAAAACTCTATCTAAAAATCAACTGAGAATCAACATATACTCCATTAGAATTGATTAGATAGGCTTTTGCCTGCTGGCTGTAGACTTTTGTCTCTTAACCGAGTTTTTACCCCATGCATGCATTACCTAAAAACCCTATTCTAAAAATCAAGATTCTGAGAATCAAGATTTCTAACCCTCTACAAGCTAGGAGTATTTGCTGCCCTGAGTCACCTCCGGACTCTGCTCCCTGAATTCCAGAGTAGTGCCCCAGCAGTGGTTCAAGCAGGCCCAGGTGCAGCTTGTGCTTCTATTGCAGAGGGCACAAGTGGTAAGCCCTGGCAGTGTTCATGTGGTGCTGAGTCTGAAAATGCAGCGTGCATGAGCTGTGGGGCCATGGTGACCTTCACCTAGGTTTCAAAGGATGTATCAGTCTGGGGGCCCCAGCAGAAACTTGTCACAAGGGCAGAGAAACCACAGAAAGTTCCCACTAGGGTAATCCCTAGTGGAACATTGCAAGTGAGGCCATCTCAGAGACCCCAGAACTGTAGAGCTACTAGTGTGCAACTCCAGCCTGGGATAGCTGCAGGCATGGTCCTGTAGTGAATTAAGACTTTGGGCTATTGGGATGAGAAGAATGTAGTTTGCATGTGAGAAGGACATAAATTTGGGGGAACCAGAGGCAGAATTATATGGTTTAAATGTGTTCCAAAGTTCATATGTTGGAAACTTAATCCCCAAAGCAACAGTGTTAAGAGGTGGTACCTTTAAGAGGTGATAATGTCTCTGCAGTGCCCTCATGAATGGATTAATGCTTCTATCTCAGGAGTAGATTAGTTATTGTGGGAGTGGCTTCCTGATTAAAGGATAAGTTTGGCCCTCTTTGTTCTTCCACCTTCCACCATGGGATAATACAGCAAGAAGGTCCTTGCAAGATGTCAGCACCTTGATATTGTACTTGAAACATCTATATAAAAACCATTTATTTTACAAATGCTACTGCTAAATAGTATGTGAGTGGATATTGCCCAAAGAATATTTTATTATTTAAAAATGAAGCAAAATTGAACAAAAATTTCATAGAGAATGAGGCAGAGATGAGAAAATATATGGTCCTTCCAATTTCTTTCCTGAACCATGACATCTTTAAGAAGTGATGAGATTTTCATGAGGAAAAGGTTAAAGCTTTTTCAGATATGTATATGTTCCACTGAAGACAAGTGTAAATCTTTGGCAAAGCACATATTTTGAAACATATATATTCCTAAAATTTACTCAGGAGCCTACAACTTCCTCTGAGAATTTTAATAGATGACTGAATCAATATATTCATTTGAAAACTGAGATCCAAAATCTATAATCAAGATTTATGACCATTTTAGTCTCTTTTTTTCCAAAAAATTTTACCAGCCTTTCTACAGGCTGTTACATCCTGATGTCTGTGGGAGGTTTCCAACTCTGTTTCAAAGTTCTGGAAAGCATTTACAGCATGTTATTTCTGTAGACTGTTTATCTTTTGAAATCCTTCAAAACTCTTCAACAGGAATTCTCTGTGAAGATGTATTCTACCCAGACTGGTTGATCATATTTGTATCCAATAAATCAATTTTATATAAATGAGTTTGGAAATAATTGCCAGGATTATAACCAATAGTTTTGTGATTTGTGAGTTTTTCTGAACACATACAGAATAATCATAGCAATAATACATATTTTTCTCTAACCTGGTTTACAAAGCCTATTTGGATTTATAATAACTTTAATAACAAAGGCCTTTGCTTCTTGCTTTAGCATTGCAACTTAATAATTGTTAAGCAATTTTCTTCAGATTGGTCTGATTTTCTCATTTCACTATATTTTATAATTTGCTTAAAATATTTGCTTGTTGCCAAACAATAAATTTAAATGTATACCAGGGTTCACATGTGATAGAACAATTAGAAGGCATCTCAAGACTAATTAGTCATCATTTTTATTGTGGAGCTCCTATATGCAAGGCAGTGTAACTCCATTATAAAAAGTCACAAAAGTTATAGAGAACCATGCCTGCACCAAAAAAGTTTTGTGTCTACCTGGTATGACAACATATGAGAATGAAACACTTAAATAGTACTGCTAGAGAATATATGTATGCTTCAAAATGAGTAGTCTGTCATTAAGAACAACTGAATTTTGCAATCCTTAATTTGGACATCCTGAGGAAATGGGATTAAGCTGAGTTGCAGACTTTTAACCCACTCTTACAGAGGCTTGATACTCAAAATGTTGTCCAGAGGATCAGTGGCAAATGTATCACCTGGAAACTGGTTAGAAATACAGAATCTCAAGCTCCACCCCAGGTTACAAATCAGACTCTTTATTTTCACCAGATCACAAGATCATTCATATGCCCATTACATTTGAAATTGTACTATTATGGAGGAAGTAATACTTGATCTGGTCCTGAAAGAAGAAAAAGGTAAGATTAAAGTTATATGTAGAATTTACATGATAAATGGCCTCAAAATTTCAACTGAACCTATTTTGGTGTTTGTGGTAAACGACATAGAATGTACTAGAGAAGAGATATGTGAGGAACAAGGACGGACACCAATTAGGGAACCATAGCCTGAAGAAGACACACCATACATTTTGGGAGTTGTCCATGCAAGTTCCTTTTTCCAATAAAGAAAAGCAGATAAAGGCAACATTCTCACATACACCCAAAGGAGAGAGAAGCTAATCCAATGGGTCAGAGTCTGAGTTTCACTGAGCTTTGTCTTGTAAGTGGACCTGAATTCTGTCTCAAAAGCATGATTAACCTGGCTGCTCCTTCATCATAGAATCATCCTGTTCTTTTTTCTATGGAATCAATACACCAGAGCAGACTTTGCACACCCCACCCACTGAGAGTAGAGGAAGCCTACATACATCTTTCTTCTCTGCTGTATATAAAAGTGGATATGTGAGGCAGCCTTGTGGCCCTTGTTGGGAAGCTGACTGGTCAAGTATTTCAAAATATGCAGGGGGGGTGTTTTTTTGTTTTGTTTGTTTTGTTTTGTCGTATAAAAGTGGATATGTGAGGCAGCCTTGTGGCCCTTGTTGGGAAGCTGATTGGTCAAGTATTTCAAAATATGCAGGGGGGGTGTTTTTTTGTTTTGTTTGTTTTGTTTTGTCTGAGGATCAAAGTCCCAAGATTGATTCATTATGGGAAAGAGGCTTCTCAAACCAAGCCCTGAGAATTGGGGGTTTATAGTGAAGGTAACCATATATCATCCAAAGCAGGACAGCTTTGAGGATGAAAGAGAAAACTATCCAAAATTACACCAGGATAATAGGTCTAAAAGGACATTATCCTGAGCAAACCTTTGTTATCCTGTTAATTATAATGTGCTTGCATATGAAACTGGTAAAAAATGCCCTAAAATCTCAGAATGTAAATACAATCATATCTCTTTCACTTTTTCCAATAAGATCTTGAGCACCTAATTTCTTTATTAGTAGGATTTCATGTGTTTTCTTCTTTAGAACCTCCCTCCATCAACCAAAACCTTCAGTGTCCACACAGCCTAAGCTGCTCATACAATCAGGGAGAACACTGGATTCTTGTGCATTGCTTCTCATTGAAGCTGGGTTCTACAGATACCAAGTCAGTGCCAATCTACTGCTGAAATACTGACTTGATCCAGGAACAGGTCAGGTCCAGGCACAGGACACTGTGGATTGGCAAGGAAGCAGGAGTCCTCTTCTTCAGTGCTAACTAAGGGCAAGGGTTCCACTCTTACCTGAGCTGCCAAAATTATAACTCTTAGCTCCAAACTCTCTGGATCCTGGATTGGTTCACTTTTAGCCACTCAGACACCACCTTCCCTTTCCCTCCTCAAAGTGTTGGACAGCTTTTCATCTCATATTCTCCAAACACAAAGTTGTTAGTCTTCTGAGGAAGGTAGCTGTAGTAGATTGAATTATGTCCCCCCAACACTCCCTGAAGCTTGAATTGTGTCCCCCAAGTTTTATATATTAGAAACTTAGCCCCTCTCTCCTATGTGGTCGGTGCTATTGAAGCTGGGTTCTACAGATACCAAGTCAGTGCCAATCTACTGCTGAAATACTGACTTGATCCAGGAACAGGTCAGATCCAGGCACAGGACACTGTGGATTGGCAAGGAAGCAGGAGTCCTCTTCTTCAGTGCTAACTAAGGGCAAGGGTTCCACTCTTACCTGAGCTGCCAAAATTATAACTCTTAGCTCCAAACTCTCTGGATCCTGGATTGGTTCACTTTTAGCCACTCAGACACCACCTTCCCTTTCCCTCCTCAAAGTGTTGGACAGCTTTTCATCTCATATTCTCCAAACACAAAGTTGTTAGTCTTCTGAGGAAGGTAGCTGTAGTAGATCGAATTATGTCCCCCCAAAACTCCCTGAAGCTTGAATTGTGTCCCCCAAGTTTTATATATTAGAAACTTAGCCCCTCTCTCATAATAGGAAATCCTATTATGGTAATTGAAAGGTGGAGCCTTGAAGAGGTGATTGAATTGTAGGACGGTGCAGTAGTGAATGGATTAAAAATGGTGATCAGGGGCATGTTTCTGAGGGCTTTAAAAGAAGATGAGAGGCTGCCTTTTCCTCTCTGCTCTCTCTCCTTCCACCATCTTGCAATGTGAGAACCCTGGGTCACTGTCGCCACCACCAGATGGACTTTGGACTTCTCAGCCTCAGAAACTATAAGCAATAAATTTCATTTTTCTTTATAAATCACCCAGTTTCAGGTATTTTATGATAAGTAACATAAACGGACTATACTCTTCTGTCAATCAAAGAGTTCTACCCCTCTATGGAAGAACCCCTATATCTTTGGGGAAGATAAAAGTTGATACCTTTTGTGATTCCAAAGGCAAATTTTTAGCAACTCTCTTGAGACAGATTAAAAATAAAAAAGGTGAATTCTAATAGGATATTGTGTTATGCATAAATTAATAAAATTGAAATGTGTCCCCTATTTGCTAAGTGAGTGTCATTGTGATCTAACAAAAGATCTGGAAAAAGATAGTAATATTGGTGTTATATGTAAAAATAAGCCATTTCCTATGAAAAACTTTACTGAACCTAGAGACTGGTTAGGCTTCTTAATAGACCAAAAGTAAAAATGGGGTGGCAGGGGAGACTCAAGTGTGAAACGGACGTTTGAGCAGAATACTGACCCCAAATATTGCTTTTGAGCTAACAGGAGGACATCCAAGTGGAATATCTAATGGACAATTAGAAATTTAAAAGAAAAAAAGAGCACAGTTAGAAGAGTCGGATTACAATATGGAGTGCGGAGTCTTTCCCTTTTTAGGGGATTGGCAGTAGCCTCGTGGATGAGCTCATCAAGGGGAAAGAGTAGGACAAAAAAGATGAGTCATCAAAGTCAAGGAAAATGTGTTCTGCGAGATAGAGACACTAGTAGTGTGTGACAGAGATGGAAATAAATGTCAGTGTAACACAGAAATCTGAACAGAGAGATAACATGGAAAACTCGAAGAGAGAAATTTCACTGGATGGAAGTCAATATGTTAAATGTCACAGAGAGATCAGAGACAGAATCTGAAAATAAACCTTGGAATTTACACAAAGGGAAAAGGTACAAATATTTGAGTGCAAACTATATGGTAAGTGCTTTTGTTTACATGAAATATTTTTAAAAGGAGGAGTTCAGGAGTGAGCTTGGAAAGAGAATTTTGGCAGGAAAGGACTAAGCTATACAAAGCGGTGCCTCAGGGGAATAGTAGGGTCAAGCTGGAAACCTCTTTGTTTTATTCTCTTGGATCAAGATAGAGCAAACTTTGCCTGTTTGAAGGCACAGAGGAAGAAACCTATCAGAAGAGAGACAGAGGGGGTTATAATAAAAGCTAAGTGATTACAATGAGAAATGTTGCAAAGTTGAAGTTTGGGCATTAATTAGTAATTCTGTATTCTCTATGAAAAAGTTAACTTTAATTATGCATGGATGAGCCTATTTTTCTATATCAGCTCTCCTTGTCTACCTGCTCTTTGCTTTTATGGTTTTGCATTCTCATTTCATATGAAATTCCAAAGTCTTTTTCATTCACAACCGTTGTGAACAGTTAACTAATGTCACAAAGAAGTATAAATTATGAGTAATCAACCTGATCATCGACCCAATCTTACATTTATAATTATTTTTTAAGAAATCTCCCAGAGAATTTCAAATCTTCCCTAAAAACCAACTGGATGTTATTCACATAATTTGTTATTATAACTTTTTTAAAAAGTTTTATCTTGTAGAAGTGATACTTTTATACCCCCAAAATCATCTTGCCTCATGAGACATTGATGTAGTCTCAAAATTATATAAATGTATCTATGAAGTGAAATAACTACCCAAAAGCAATTTCTTCATTTCTTACAATACTAAGCTCTTCCAAATATCAAGTATTATAATACAATATTTTAAACTGGCAGTTTATTTCCTGTATTCAGAGTAAAATATTGTTTTATCTAAACTAAAAGACAAGTAGCCCATAGTCCTCTCCATACCTCTGAGCACTAGCTGCCCAATTCTTCAGAATTGAGATCAGTCTCAGCTGCATCAGCCGCTCTCTTGACATCTCTTGGCTAACCTCCCATGCCTAAATGTCCCTTGGGCAAGATAAAATTTCAGTGTGATAGGATATCATTTTCTCTCACAATTAAATCCTCTCCTAGACATGCAAATACAATAGCAACTTCATCTCTGCCCGACAGCGAGCCACTTTTGGGTGCTGATAACTAAATAGAGTTATTTCCTCAGAAACAAGAAGCAGAGACTGTCAAATGAATCACATATAGACATTTCCCTATTGCACTCAGAAAGGAGGCAAGTGGGCTGAAAGAAGCAACAGCACTTGATTTCTTTGCCACATAAAATATAAAGAAGAGCAAAATTCATCAACAACAGAAAACCAATCTAGTCTTGGTTGGGCAATAGAAGCAGTACTAAAAATAATTGAAAATAATAATAGTTTTGAGCCAGTGTCAATGTTAAATTTAAATTCAAACTGGATTTTCTGACTTGAAAAAGATGAAAATGTAAGGGACGTAATAATTGTAAAAGTATTTCAGAAAAAATACCCTATAGTTATTTTACAAACTTATTAAAAAAAAAAAACTCATGAGCTAATGTTGTATGTTATTCTTAGCATTAGAAAATCCAAGATATTATTATTTAAGGATTCTTAATTATTAGCCACAGTTTATCATACACCAGTTATGCAATCCATTTTAAATAAATGTAAAATGTTATGGGTGCTGGTTTACTGGTAACATAAATTACAGAAATCTTGTTATTGCTAAAGGATAAGCAGATGTCGATTGTGGTATATTATTATTTAGAAACTGGAAAATCTAACAATTTTCTAGGGATATAAATTTCAAAGATGATTTTTTTCTTCTTTTCGTTACAAAATTATTCACCAAATGTTATGCAAAATTCTTTAAAAAACCTTTGTTACAATCTCCCTATTATGTCTCTTGTAAAGTATTAATGTCAAATAATTATAAGGTTCTTTTGTACTCTAGTAACACAAATTATAGGCAAAGACTTCAAAATATTCTAAAGAAGTACCTCCCAAATGTAATGTGCATACAAATCACCTAGGGATCTTGTCAAAATGCAAATTCTGATTCAGTTGGTCTAGGGAGGGGCTGGAGGACCCAAGATTGTGCCTTTCTAATAAGCTCTCAAGTGATGTCAGTGCTGCTGGTCCAAAGTCACACTTTGAGTAGTAAGTGTCTGAAAAGAAGTATCAAGGTTGGGTGCAGCGTTCTCCAGAGAACAGAACAAATACTTCTATTTATATACACAGTCATGTTTCAGTTAACAACAGAGATATGTTTTGAGAAACTCATTCTTCGGCAATTTTGTCATTGCACAAACATCATGGAGTGTACTTAACACAAACCTAGATGGTACCATCTACTACATACCCAGGCTATCTAATATAGCCATTATAATCTTATGGGGCCACCGTTGTATATGCAAGTTCATCATTGACTGAAATGTGGTTATGCAGCAGATAACTTGTATATATAAAGAATGTCTCACAAGGTTATGGAGGCTGAAAAGTCCCAAGATCTGCAGTCAGCAAGCTAAAGACTCAGGGGAGCTAATGGTGTACTTTCAGTCCAAAAGCTGATAGGCTGGCGACCCAAGAAGACAATGTTTCAGTTCAGGTCTAAAGGCAGGAAATGATCTATGTTCCAGCTTAAACAGCCAGGCAGAAGAAGAAGTTCCCTCTTACCTGTGGGAGGGTCAGCCTTTTTCTTCTATTCAGGCCTTCAACTGATTGGATGAGGGCCACACACATTAGAGAGGATGATCTGCTTTACTCAATCTATCAATTCGAATGTTAATATTTTAAAACACCCCCACAGACACATCCAGAATGATGTACTGGGTACTCCATGGTGTGGTCAGTTGACCCATAAACCCCAACAGCACTAACCATCACTAGTGTTATTTCTACTCTAATGCATATGTTCTTTATTTCAGCCAAGTGTTAAAAATCTAATTAAAATAATTTTGAACGGGCCAGCCCGGTGGCGCACTGGAGAGTGCGCCACCTGGGAGTGCGGTGGCGCTCCCGCCGAGGGTTCGGATCCCATGTGGAGATCGGTTCCCACTCACTGGTTGAGCGCGGTGCGGGAGCAACACCAAGGGTTGCGATCCTGTTGCCGGTCCCCGGTGCGGGCGCGACACCGAGGGTTGCGGTTCCCACTCACTGGTTGAGCGCGGTGCGGGAGCAACACCGAGGGTTGCGATCCTGTTGCCGGTCCCCGGTGCGGGCGCGACACCGAGGGTTGCGATCCCATTACCGGTCAGTAAAAAAGACAAAAAGGAAAAAATAATAATAATAATAATAATTTTGAAGAATTTCTTTCAAAGCCCTAATTTATTATGAGCCTGAGCCATAATAAGTTAAGGAGACAAATATTGTTGATTGATTGTAGTATAATAATAATTTTGAAGAATTTCTTTCAAAGCCCCAATTTATTATGAGCCTGAGCCATAATAAGTTAAGGAGACAAATATTGTTGATTGATTGTAGTATCTGCCTTTGGAGGTAATAAAAATAATCCTTCCAATTTAAAAAAGGCAAATATTTATCTCAGAAACGTAGTTTTAAAAGTTGATAGGCCTATATTGCATGCTTTTATAAAAATTGTATTACGGAGAGGAGGGAAAATGGCGGCGGGAATGGAGCACCCGTGTCGGGAAACAGCGCGATCCTGAGTGCTGTGTGCTGTGATACCAGAGAAGTGACTGCATTTCTAAGAGCAACAAAGGACGAATAAATCTTTCAACAACGATACTACATCGACAAATAAGCGGCAGAGGGTTCGA
>NW_007729159.1:222891-224112 GCF_000696425.1 Galeopterus variegatus
AAATGTTGAGGGGCCTATTTTGCGTTTTTTTATAAAAATTGTTTTGGGGGGCCGGCCCGGGGGCGCACTGGATGGTGCGCGGCTTGGGAAGCGCGGCGGCGCTCCCGCCCAAGGGTTCGGATCCAACATACAGACCGGTTCCCGCTCACTGGCTGAGCGAGGAGCGGGAGCAACACCGAGGGTTGCAATCCCGTTGCCAGTCCCCGGTCTGGTACGGGGGCAACACTGAGGGTTGCGATCCGTTGCCGGACATGGAAAAAGACAAAAGACAAAAAAAAAAAAAAAATTGTATTATGAATTGATATTAGAAGTGCAAAATTAAGTCATGTAAGACATAAGTTTTACAGAAAAAGGAGAATATATTAAAATATATGAGCTTATTTCCAAAGGTTCATGGAAAAATAGAATTAAAAGATAATACGAATCTTTCTGTGAACTTTTTGAAATACCCTTGTATGAGAAAATTAAACCACTTTCTTTATTGTTAAATTTCTTACAGCCTTTAATGTTCTATTTATTAGCCTTTCTATATGCTAATATATAGAGGTATATATCCTTTTATATATTCCGAGAGGGAAATATAATTCATTGAGTCTAAAATACCATCTAATATTAAGACATATCATTTTAAGTACCATGAAATAGGAAATAATAATGCCAATTAAATATGACACAATGTTTCCTTAGTCACTTAAAATTTTTTAAATACTTTTTAACTGAGCTCTTACAGACTTACAGGCAGAGTTTAATTATATCCACATGCATGTATTAAAAGGAAAATATAAGTAAAGGTAATTGATTATAGGATTAACAATATTTAATTTCTTCACATTCAGAGTCTGACTCTTCTGAATCACTTTTCAACCAAGATTTATTGTCATTTTTTACACAGTATTTTCTTCTTTGTCATTTAGAGCACTGATGACATAATATTTCATAAAAGCGTTTCACTATTGTCTCTTCAATATTCTTCCAAGCCACTTACATCTAGTCTCGAGTTTTGATGTTAGCACTTTCTTGACCAGAAGATGTCAAAGAAATTTCTAGAGGTCAGTTGAAGATACAAATGGTCTGTCAATTGGCTTTAAATCCAGAAGCTGCCATTTTTCAGTCTTGATACCAAGAATAGTAACTATGAGGGTGCTTCAAAAAGTTCATGGAAAAATAGAATTAAAAGACAATACAAATCTTTCCATGAACTTTTTGAAGCACCCTCATAGT
>NW_007729159.1:225276-226606 GCF_000696425.1 Galeopterus variegatus
TTTTTAGTATTCAACCCTTTTGAATTAGAGATTGTGTCTATTTCTTCTTCAGTCCTCCCTCCCTACAGTGTCAAGGATGCCATTCATTTTACTATCATTCATTACACTTAGATGTCCAATAAAATTCATAGATTAGGAGCGTCATAAAAATTTGCCCAGCCTGCTTCCAGAAAAAGGTTAATTCTTATGTTCTGTTATATGACTAAAATGTTCTTCCTAGAAATGTCTATCAAAGAATTTCTTGCCTTTGACTCTAATATAAATTTCTACTTTTCCTGACATACTTCAGTGATTGTTACAATCCTATTCTAATGTATTGGTGTTTGCAGACACTTTATAATGGAATAAGGATGAAAAAGTCTGAGTTCTACTCATAGCCCTGCCATTTGCTGTCTAAGCCCATTTGCTCTTCCAAGTCTCAGTTTTCTCCTAAGTTAAATGAAGGTAACACTTGTCCAACTAGGTTCATGGGGCCATTGTAATAATCATTAGAAAAAAAATACCAAAATCACTTACAAGGCTACATAGTGCTATCATTGCTTTTATTTTTAAAATTCCAACTCTCGGCCTTCTGGTCAAGATGGCAGAATAGACAGTCCACAGCATCACTTTCTCCCACAAATCAACAAATTTACAACTATAAAAAAGCAACAACAGCCAAGCTGGGGCTGCTAGAGCCCAGGGGAAGAGGAGGAGAGACCTATGGAATGCATGAAGGTAGGAGAAGCCATGGCAAGAGAAAGAAAACACTGCTCTGACCATTTTGAATCCTGGCCACTTCCAGGCTAGAGCTGCTGAGCAGATGAAGTAGGAGCTGGCAAAAGCCACCACTGTGCTCTTCAGATGGAGTTGCTTGGGGGCTGTAGGGGAGAAGAGGGCCTTGGTGACCCCAGGGCAGCAATACCACTAATAGGGTTCCCATGGACCCACATAGGACTGACGAGCCACAACAACTGAAAAAAAATGAGCCATTCAGAGGCCAGTGAATCATCGCAAGGGACCAGAGCACGGCCCATCCCATGGGAAGTGTTTGGAGCATGGGCAGTGGGGGAGAAGGGCCCACCAGGAGAACTCTGGAGCACAGCAAGGACAGCTATAAGGCCACTCAAAGGACACTGGTCAGGAATATAGAATTGCATGGGGTGTAGTTTGATAAAAAGACTCAGTCCCAGCCCAGTGTTTCTACACAACCCAGGTGCACTGAATTTTACTAGACCTGGAAGTACCTACAAAGTCAACCATTAAAACCTGAGCTGCACAAAAAGCCTTCCTTATGGAATCAGCAGCAAAGCAGCAATTTAGCTCAACCACAGAGCTCAAGTATTGGTCC
>NW_007729159.1:227356-229212 GCF_000696425.1 Galeopterus variegatus
TCACCAAAGAGCACCTATAACATCTAAAAGGACTGGAAGACCCCTGGGCTACCAAACCAGAAAGGGGAGAGGCCCGGGTGCCTCAGCCATGCCCCCCAACACCTACAATTAGTCTTGAGGGTAC
Organism: Galeopterus variegatus; assembly: GCF_000696425.1. Classification (NCBI taxonomy): domain Eukaryota; kingdom Metazoa; phylum Chordata; class Mammalia; order Dermoptera; family Cynocephalidae; genus Galeopterus; species Galeopterus variegatus. Next base: position 227,481 of record NW_007729159.1, read on the forward strand.
AGGATGAGGGCCTCAGCCACACACCCCCAACACATGCAACCACCCCAGAGATGACCACCAAGCCACCGCAGGAAGCTCCCTAGGCTCTCCTGAGCTGGGGTGGTGGGGGGCCTTGGGCCTCAGTCACGCCCCCCATGCACCTGCAGCCAGCCCAGTGACAACCACCAAGTCACTGCAGGAAGCGCCCCAGGCTCTCCTGAACTGGGGCAAGTGGAGGGCCTCTGAAGGCTGTGGGGGGAATCCTTCATTGCCTCTTCCGGCTTCTAGTAGCTCCAGGTGTTCCTTGGCTTGTGTCTGTATAACTCCAATCTCTGCCTCCATCTTTACATGGCTTTCTTTTCTGTGTCCTCTCCTCTTCTGTCTCTTATAAGGACACTTGGCATTGGATTTAGGGACCACCAAATAATCCAGGATGATGTTGTCTCACAAATAAAATCTCATTCATAGGTTCTGGGTGGAGGTATCTTTTGGGCAACTATCATTCAACTCACTTTAAAAGAATTTAAAATACTTTCTAAATAATCTATCTTATTAATTTCATAAACACTCTAGAAAATAGGGAAAAACAAGTAAGAAAATAAGCCACAAAGAAATTAAGGGCAAATTTGCTAAGCTCAATGAGTTACAGATTTACTAATAACATCTTCTAGTCCAAGTCCAGGGCCTTCCACATTGGGTCTGTCATGGAATGGTTGAGAAAACAAGTTGAATTGCCTTTGCTTCATGAACCATAAAATTTACAGTGAGTTCTGGTGGGAAACTGAAAAGCAAAAGAGAACATAGCTGGATTTTTAGATGCCTGTGTTGATTTTTTTTTTTTTTTAATTCAGCCGTAGACCTCTAAAATCAACAAGATTTTCTGGAAAATAGTAAAGGAAAACAAACATGGAACTTCAGGCCATTTAACAAAGTTGCTCCCCAATGGGTAAGTATGCTTTAAAATTCATCCCTGTGTGTGTTGTATATTTTTTTTTTTAAAAAAATCTGTAGTTATAGAGCCATTAACAGAAATACAGAGCATTAGCTTTCATAATGCACAATATTAATCACTCTCTTACATACTGGGAGTGATTCCGCAAAAAATCATGAGATCGTGCTCACTTAATACAGCTTGGTCTCCAAGTAATTGTCTGCTGATTTCCCCAAAATACTGCATTTATTTTTTTGATACCTCTGCATTTTCATTCTAAGTGATGTTGACATTTTAACCAGAGTAGCCAGTAAGTTATGACTCACCAGCAGACACCAAATGAGTCAGTTATAGAATTACAACGATGATATGTATAAAAAGCCTCTTAAAATATGGTATATCATAACTGAAAAATCCACTTCTTGATTTCTCTTGCAGTAGTCACACTGGGTCTTCTAAAGTTTAGCAGGAAGATGTCCAGTCACTTACTTGTGTTTCTCATCTCCATCTACAACTGTAAACTGTAATCACGAGATTATATCCTTATTATATTCTTTATTGCATGTCCTTTAAAATTTTTTTATTAATTAAAAAGTAACACATTCACATGGCTTGAAATTTTTTAAACAGCAAATGGGTATGGGATGCAAAGAGTAATTCTCTTACCAACTCCAGGTCTCTGTCCCAGTCCTGGGAGGCAACCAGTGTTAATAGCTTCAGAAATGTTTTATGTGTACTGAAGTCTCCTGTGAAAGAAAGCCCTTTTGGGCCGGCCCGGTGGCGCACTGCTACAGTGCGCCGCTTGGGAGTGCGGCGGCGCTC
>NW_007729159.1:230701-255462 GCF_000696425.1 Galeopterus variegatus
GAAAGAAATTAGGCAAGATTTAAAGCACTGAAAGTTTAGTTCTAATAGTATCATAAGTACCGTGAATAGCATTAGAACTGTTCTTTGGCTACAGCTGCTCTGTGCCTTTATTATAAAAAGGAATATGAGAGGGCCTCATACATGTTTTATAATTTTGCCAATGTGTCTGAATACGAAGGATGCTGTACATCCAGGAGTTTCCAACAGAGATGGGCAAGGGGTTTGGGGACTTAGAAGATGCTGCCTGATTCTGATTCTCTCCCTCCACCCAGACCTGCACATAACACGTTTTTAGTCACGTCCTTCAAGAAGCGGACACAAAGATGGAATGACATATGCAAGAAATTTACTAGGGATCCACCTGCAAGAGAAAGTGGGGAGAGTCAGACCCTGATGCAGGCCTGCCAGAGTGAGGGAAAGAGAGAAGGAAAGGAGGAAGGTTGGATGGACACGTGTTACTCTGTAGTATGTTCTAATGAATGTTTGTCAGCGCTATGGGCTTGGGGGTGGAGTGAGGGAGGGGTCCTCAAGCCAAAGTTGCCTCTTAGAATTGTCCTTCTCCCAGGAATAGGTCTGCTCTTAGTATCCCAGCCGTGCTCAGTCATCAGCAGGAGTGGCCTGTGGGAAGCTTGGCCTTAGCACAAACTTAGTGAAGAATTTCCAAGCCCAGCATTCGGGATCTTCAGTCAGTGACGCTGCCTGTAATTGGTGCTCAGAGATTGTGGGAAAATATAGAAAAATGGTCAGGGCCCCTCAAATGTTCAGAATCCTGCCGAGCATCTAACGTAAATATGCACGTGCACCCTGGTGTTCCTTGGTTATTATCTAATGTAATTGTGCATGTGCACCCAGGTGTTTTGGGTTATGGACAAGTATAAAGGATTAAAGGCTCTGATACACGGCGCTTCTCAGGAGGCTCTGGGAAGCCACTAGGGCGGCTGCTCCTAGCTCTGAATAAAGCCTATTAACTTTTTACCCACGGCTCCCAGGACCTTTTCCTATGACCTAGCTCATAGACCTGCGTGTGGAGGGTTTGTGACCCAGTCTGGACAACAGGCTTGAGGGGTCTGTGAGCCTGAGTCCTAGCTTTACAGAGATGCTCATTCTCCTGTGTGACTTCTTAGATGAGATCCAGCACTCCAGACATAGCTTAGACTGATTTCTAGAGCCTATAAAATTGAAAGCATTTGTTTTCAGGTTTCAACATGATTCCCCAACTCCAAGACTGCCATCAACAGATTTTCCTTTGTCAAGAAAGCAATTGATTAGGCTAATCCATATGAAGAAGGGAAGGATCACTGTGCTTCCTGCTTACCCCTTCTAGAAGCTTTAGCTCATCAAGCTGAATAGAACTTTAATTGGTGGACTTTTTTTTTAATTAAGGTAAACTTTACATACAGTAAAATGCACAGGTCTTATGCATAAAATTTAATAAGTTTTGATATTCACTCATGTAGCTACCACCCCACTCAAGATTTAGACCACCCCAGAAAGTCTCCTCAGGCCCCCTTCCAATCAATTCTAACCTTCCCATGAACAACCACTGTTCTGATTTCTATCACCAGAGATCAGTTTTGCCTCTTCTTGAAGTTCATATAAATGGTATCACACAGTACACACTTTTCTGTGCCTGGCTTTTTTCACCTAGCATAGTACTTTTGAGATTCATCCATGTGATTGTGAATGTGGTCAGTGTTTCATTTTTTTTTTAATTGCTGAGTAGTGTTCCATTGTATGGATATACCACATTTTGTTTATCCATTCACCTGCTGATAGACATTTGGGTTGTTTCTGGTTTGGGGTTATCAGGAATAAAGATGCTCTGAATATTCATGTAGAAGTTTTGTGTGGACGTGTTTACATTTTCTTGGGTCAATCTGGGTCATAAGGTAGGTGTATATTTACTTTACATGGAATTTTCCAATGTTTTTATCATTTTATATTCTATAACTGGTAGAATTTTAAGAAGTATCAGGTGACATTTTAGGCCTTCTCTCAAATCACACCACTCAGAGAACTCTAACTAAATAAACAATTAACACTGGCAAGGGTAAGTGAAAGAAATAACTCATATATCTTTTACCCAAAGCATACAGATGCTCTGATACCCCATTCTACTGATATAAAAACAAAGTTTACAAAATATTAAAAATTCCCCAAACACCTAAGTGCAATCAGGATTTAAATTCAGCTCCACTCCTTCTCTAGCAAAATCAATGCTCTTTCCCCTAAAGCGATTTCCAAAGCACAGCACTGAAGTAACCCCAGCTTTAGCCATTGGCTAGAGGCCTGAGACTAAGACAGGAGAGATTTGCAACACAGTGGCAATCTCTTCTCTCCTACAGAAATGGAGAGTGACAGACCACCAGCTTTCCCTACAGACCCTGCCTAGGTCTGTTCTTCAGTTCTAGCCCCTGTTGTGGAAGCATAGGGGCTTTGTTAACCAGATGCATCCTAGTTACCTATGCGGAAAACCTGAAGGGACCTTTCTGTCTACCTCTTTTATTTCTCCCCCCTCCACCTCCCAAATCTGACTCCAAGAGATTGTCATTTTTATTATTACTGCTATTGCCAATTAAAAGATGAGGAAACAGAGTCTCTCTGTTTACATAATTTGTCTAGGGTCACACAGATTAGTGTCTTTCTCATCCCTTAGTTTTTGGCATCTTGAAAACAGAGACTGTTACTGTCTTACTTCAATATCCTCACTGCCAAGCATCCTGCAGACTGAAGGCTGGGCAGAGAGTGAAATATGAATGAATGAATGAATGGATCCCAACCAAGTCTCTGGCTTCCAGTTCAGAGGTCTTTTCATTTGGTCCTATTTTTCTCATTTTTAAAACCGGGAGGCTGGACAAGATGACCTCTAAGATTTTGTTCAATTCAGAAAGGCTAGAATTCCATGTGTCTGCACTCAATACAGCCTTTCAATGAAAAGAATAGGCTTTTTCTCCAACACCTTATACTGTGTTACCAAAGAGAGAGATCTAAGTCTTTGAATGCAGGAGGGGGACCTCCTGTGACTAATGAGTAAAAAGTCCCATGGGATAGTCTGTCAAGAAACTAAAAGCTAATCCAAAGGTGACTTTGAACACAATCCTTTTTCAAATATCACAGGCTTGAAAATCAGATTTCCACTCTTGATGTGGTGATGGTTAGAAGTTCTGAAAAGTCATTTTCATGAAAAATATAAGCACCTTATTTGCAAATATAATAGCACTTTAGGAAAAACAGCATATAGAATATAGAAATATAAATTAGGGAATGAGATGAAGAGAAGAGACTATGTACCACACATATAAATCAATGCTCATAAAGATAAATAAAGATAAATTATCTCTTGCTTGTCCATAAAACTCCAGACTTTCCCTAATAGTGTCAGGCTTTTCCCTTTGGTTCTTTGCCAATTTCATTGCTGTGGTGTTCCCAAGCTTTGTACCTGCCTTAGTCAACTTGGACATTAGCTATAAAGACATTAGTTTTGCCAGCCTGCTGTCACTAATATCAACCAAGAGTCCTTTTTTAAGGCAGAAACTCTCTAAGAAATGAAGCCTTCTACTTTGTCTTCCAAAGTAGAAAAGATGCCAGTCCTGAGATTCCAATCCACATTTACATCTTTAGTCCAGACATTTGGACAGCTGATAAATTAAAAGTCCTTTTCTTTATATGTGAAATACCAAGAAATAATTGTTCAATTTCTTTTCTGTATCGCACATGTATAGATTTTAAATTATTAATCTATGAGTATAGATCACCCTGAACAGTAAGCTTTAATATGTCATTTTACATAATTTAATGCAAACTGCAGCTTTCAGCAAATCCACTGAGAATACAATATTACCTACTTTAAAGTGTTTGCTTAAACACATTACTCAGTATCTCATCTAGCTGAATGATCTCATCCAACATGATAACAAAAAGACCTCTAACGTCCTTCAGGTAAGCAATCAATACCTTTAGAATAGTCCAATTTATCTCTGCTTTTGGGAAGGTTGTACAAATTGTGTACTCATTCTTTGATTCGGAATCCTGTTATTTCTAAAAAGAGAATATTCTTGCTCCTGTGGAGAGTAAAATTGACCTTATTTTTATGTCTTTGATGGCTTCTATTGGGGTACATTAGAGTGTTTAACTCTGTGAAATGACAGGAAATTCTGTAATTTTCTATCAAGTATTAACTTGAACTTAGAAAATAAGCCAAAGACATTATATTATTTTAAATGGACCCTCTACCTTCAATTCCCTTCTTAATTATGTCTGTGGCTTTTCATTAATATTGTGCCTCCGCCCCTTGGTACTGCATGATCTCATAAGCCTATTCCTCTCCAGGGCCTCCAAGTCTTCCCTCCCCAGTTCCCTGTGATCCACCATATCCCATACCTGCCTTCCTCCAATTTCTCCAACAGTCCTTGCTTCCATCCACTGTAGGGACTTCTAACATGCTGAAAATCTATCCCCACCTCTTAGAGGCACACTAGCCTTTAACTGGTTAAGGATACTCTACTCTTCCTTTAGACTGCAGCTGCGTGATCAAGTTCTTCAGGAAAGCTCTTACTAAGCTCACTTACCGGGTCTCATTTTATCATGCCTTTCTCCTTTATTATACATATCAAAGTATGATTTCAATATATTTGGGTGAGTCTTTGACAAATATCATCTTCCCTATTCCATGAGGTGAAAACCATAACTTTTTTTGTGGTCATCAGCACACCTCCTGGGACACAGTGTTCAATACACATATTTATTCAAGAAATCGAAAGTTGTAAAATTTAATCTACAGAAAGAACATAAAACAAACTTTAATGAGGAAGACCCTAAGCAAGGATAATTACAACATATAAAGAAATATTTCTTTTCAGGAGAGACATTGGAGGAGAACAATGATAGACGTGAAAGGGAAATCTAAGTAATATTGGCTTTAAAGAAGAAAAATTATGTGATTTTGTTGGAGAATGAAAGACTCACGTAAAAATCGATTTGGTGATTCTATGTCAAGATCCCTGGTGGTTTTGCTGGGTCATTTGTTTGAAAATGACTCATTCTTCCTTTCAAGCAACAAAAGCTTGATCTCACATTCAAAAATATCTGCAGCGCAATGGTTGCTCCAACAGTTAGACTCGAAAGAAAATATTTATGAACCTGTGAAAGAAAAGATATTTTCCCCTGACTTGTCTTCTTACTTAGGACCAGTAAATATCCTAATTGAATACCCCAAACCTGAAAGGCATAGGTAACTGGACTAAGCTGTTTTACTCAAATAGGCACAATAATCTAGAAGGACTGATAATATGTGAAAACCCAAAACTCATGATGAAAACTGGGGTTACCAACCTTTACTTTGCTTTTCACTAAAATCTGGTATTTCTGGATTTACATTCTCTATTTTCTGTGAAACTGCTGAGTGGCTAAGACATGGGCATCGGGGTAAACTAAGCAAAGTTACAGTAACTGACTCAGATGCAGCCATTTGAGATGCTGCATTGAAATGAAAAGGAGTCCTCCTAATGGTGAGTGGAGCTCGGGTGGAGCACTCGAGCCATTCCCCATGGAGGGAAGCAGGAATTCCTTCTCTCCCATGTACCGAGCCACTATACCTGCTACATGTCTTCCTGAGTTTCAGTTTGTTGATTGAGTGAACTAATGAATAAATGAATGGATGATGAATTTGATAGCATCATAGTAGGCACTGGCAATGCACGGTATACCCAAATGAAAGATCTTTTTATGCCACCTAGCTATAAGGTGAGTTACTTACCAGATATTATCTACTTGGGGCATCAGAACCTGATCTCAGGGAATTTCTATTTTCAATGCAATGATTCAATCATTTTATAAAAACTGAAGGGAATCTTTAACTTGGAACATTTTAGGGAATACAGAAGTTCAAGTGAGAATAAATAAACCTAAAGAAATGATAGAGAATTTTAAAATAAACTTGAGCAAATTTTTTAGTTAGCAATTATAAACACTACGCAAGGATTTCTGTTGGAAATCTTTAGAGGATAAGTCTCCATTCTATTTTGTTCTGAATGTCTTCTTCTGCATTTTTCAAGTGCTTCTGTTCCTCTTCTGTGATTTATTAGTTAGAGTAGGCTGATTGTTGCAGTAAACAGCCCAAAGATCAGAGTGGCTTAAATCAACAAGGGTGTCTTTCTGGCTCTGGTCACAATCAGTGCAGAGAGACCGAGGTGGAGGGGTGGTCTGCTCCACACAGTCATTGAAGAACCAAGCTCTTCCCAACTGGTGTCCCTCTACCCCACCCCCCATGCCCCCAGGGCTCTATCTAGTGACACCTCAGAGTAATTCACATGATTTTCTAGAGTTGCAGCAGCTATTGAGTGAAATTTGAGAGAGCCCTCAGACTCGGATTACAGGGGTATGGGCCAGGCCTAAAAGTGGCATGTGTCTCTTTTACCTACATTCTGTTGGCCAGAACTCAGTTATATGCAAGGGGTTGGGAAATTTAGAAAATCAAAATACCAAGGAAATAATTTGAAACAGATAGCCAGTTTCTACCACAGCATCAACATCTCCTGGCCCCACATTCCCCTCTTCTGAGATGTCACTTCTTTACATGAAGGATATCATTTTCAATCTCCACTTATGGACTTGCTGAAAGTTGACTTACAATTTTGTATGCATTTTTTTATTCCTCAGAATGTTTTCTCCAACCAGTGTGCTCTGTAAAATGCTTTCCACGAATTAGTTATTAACTAGGAATGGCTTTTCTTTGTCTAACTCTGAGAACCTCTGCTGTGAGTCTGCCTGATGTGTTTTCTTGCCCTGCAGTGAGTAAAGTGGGCTTGAAATATTCTCTTAGGCAGGTGAAGGGCAGCTAAATATGACCTTTATCCCCCATGAGTAGAAAAACTCATTACAAATCCCCCCAAGTTGCACTAACCATGAATTTTTTCTTAATGCTTTCATCACCTGATCATATGAAAAGTTACCAGTGTTTACATGTTTGTTTGTTAGTTTTTATCTGAGACATATGGGAACCTCTACTCCTAAAGCATGATTCTTCCTTCCCAAATATACTGCTTCCCTAGGCTCAAATTACTGATAAAGAATGGCCTCAAATGAATCAGTTTCCTAGATGAATTGCCCTAGCATCTTGAAAAGCTTCTCTCACATTCTTATATAGTCAGTTCAGTAGGGTGGTTAACCCAAACCTGAGCACTTTTTCCCAACCAGAGAAATGAGAAAAGAACTGCACTTTAATTTTATTTCAATAAGAAAATGAAAGTTATTTTGTATTAAAAATCTTATTATGGTCTGAGGATCTCAATAATTTTTTTTTTATCATCTGAAATGATTTTATTGGATTTACTCTAGTATGCCATTAATACAAATCCATTTTTTTTTTATTGAGGTCAAACTACCTCCCCTTGTCTTGTTCCTTAGGAGAATGAAATTAGGCAAAAATTAGCTCACTGCAGTTGTACTCATTTCATATTGCTGCATAAAGGAAAGAGCTAACTAAAGGGCAAGTTTGTAATTTGCAAAGATCAAGCACTTTATATTAGACCATAGTTTCTGTGATGTAAAGGGAAAAATAAGAAAGTGCAAAGGATGATTTATAAATAAAAGAGTCAAAGAATCATAGAAGGTAGAGGTTACTGACTTTTGGAAACATTTCTAAAAAATTAGCATGTTTCATGTATGAATGCATTACTTATTAAGCTACACAGAAAATCAACTTTGAGTGTTTCATTTCTCTACATTCTCTTTAGCTACAAGTAGAGCTGACTATAAATATATGTATTTTTCCCTATAGGTGACATTTTCCTAAGAGCTTTAAGCCTACTTTATCCTTTTAGTTACAAATTAAGTAAGTACTATACATACACACACAAAGTACAAATATATAAGGCACGATTATGCTTTACACAGTACAAATATATACACGAGATACATATATACATACAACTGCATATACATAAACACCACACATACAAGGGTACTTCAAAAGGCTTGTGGAAATCAAAACCACATTGAGATATCATCTCACCCTAGTTAGACTGGCTATTATCAAAAAGACAGAGAATAACAAATGCTAGCAAGGATGAGGAGAAAGGGGAACCATCCTACACTGTTGGTGGGACTGTAAATTAGTGTAGTCACTCTGGAAAACAGTATGGAGATTCCCCAAACAACTACAGATAGAACTGCCATACGATCCAGCAATCCCACTGCTGGGTATATACCCAAAGGTATGGAAATCATCATGTTGAAGAGATACCTGCACTCCCATGTTTATCATAGGTCCATTTACAATAGCTAAGAGTTGCAACCAACCTAAATGTCCATCAACAGACAACTGGATAAGGAAAAGGTGGTATATAAACACAATGGCATACTACTCTGCCATAAAAAAGAATGAAATTCTGCCATTTGCAGCAACATGGATGAACTTAGAGAAAATTATCTTAAGTGAAATAAGCCAGGCACAGAAAAAGAAATACCACATGTCCACACTCATAAGTGGGAGCTAAAAAAAAAAAGAATAAATAAATAAAAGAAAGATACAACAATCACAATAATTCATTGAACTTTCAAAAGGAGAGAACAGAACTGAGGTTATCATAGGTGGGAAAAGGGAGAGGGAGGAGGATTAGCGAGAAATTGGGAAGGGCCACGAAAAATGATTATACTGTGTAATATTGAATATATTAATTATTCTGATTTGAGCATCACATATTACATACAGGTATTAATATTCAATGATGTAGCCCACAGATATATACAATCAATTGTTTAATACTAAATAAATAAAGTAAAAAAAAAGGTTTGTGGAAAAATAGAATAAAAAGATGACACAAATCTTTCCATGAACTTTTGAAGTACCCTCATATATGGTGGATATTGGAGGTTAGGATTCTCAAGCTCCATTCTGTCTTCTTTATAGTTAGAGGAGCTAGAAAGCTTAAAACTAAATATTTAGTTTGCCTCTAAGATTCTTGATGCAAATTAGGTTATGCCAATTGGATGCACCTACGTGAAAATTGGGAAACAAAAGTGAGGTGAAAATTGTCCTTTTTCTTTTTGCTGCTTTCCATTGTGATGCAATGCCATGGATGTGGAAGCTGCTTTCTGCAATGACCTGCAATGATCCAGGGTCTATTTCTCAGCTGCCTAGGTGTTGAGAGATGGTTGTGTCAGCTTCTGACTTCTGACTTTCTAATCTTTGGATCACACCTAATCTCTAGATTCCCAAGTGATGAGAGCAAGTTGTCTGCTTCAGCAGCTTTATTACAGTTCTGCTTTATTGCACATTATTAATCTTGATATCACAGTTATGGGGCAGGTTCCTGAACTCATAGCACCACTTACAGTGTTAGAGGTGGTAGCTCCCTGAAGTCAATTATGAACTCTTCCAGAAGTCATTCCTGGAGGCCCATCTTAGAAGGCATATCTTCTTCCCTTCTAATAATTTATAAGCATCAAATTTCATGTACTATATCCCTCCCTATTAAAAGGTATGGGATGTTTTTGTTTCTTGCACTGAACACTGGCTGATGCAATGCATGACATTTTATGTAATTTTTCAGTGTGTTAAACTGTTCTCAGTCCATTCGCCTGTGTCTGTGCTGGCTGTTTCAGATGAGTCCTTACAGGTGAAACACTTAGTACAACTTCTTAAGAGTCTGCTCACATTTTCCTTTAGGATAATTTGGTTCCCTCCAAAGCTTCTACAACCAATGTTCTGTCGTTGTCCAAGGTATTCTAAGAACATTTTTGTCAGAGGACTTCTTTTCCCAAATCTTTGTAACTTCAATTTAGTCGCTTATGCCTTTTGCTATATTCCTATGTATATTCCTTCTCCATCTCAACCCCAATGCCACTTTTATGCTCAAAATATTTAATAATAGATATTTTCTATAACTTTGATAAAGCTATATTTTTTTCCTCTTTCATCTTGGGTAGGTATAAATTTTACAATAAATCCCTGTGCTTTGGGTTAATAGAGACAAAACAACAACAACGAAGTAGGAAAAACAAAGTCATTCAATACAATCTCCATTCCCTCTGAGAGAAATTAACCAATCAAAAAAGTAAATCAATTATCCAAAATTAAATCCAGGAAAAGCTCTTACAAAAAAAAAATTACATTTCTTGTTGCTTTTCTCTCCTCTACTTGGAACATTGTCAGGGTATTTTCTACATCTTTATCCTTCCCTTCTACTCCTGGCAAGACTCACAGAGACAGATCCTGTCAACATTGTGAGCTAAGACTCCCATGACAGACTGTAGGAGAAAAGAGCCTCTACCACCTCAGGCCCACATGCCATGACCACAGAGTAGAGATCCAAAGCTAACATGCTACTTCCACAGCAAAGTAAAAGCAGCATCTCCAAGGACCAGTGGTGGAGTAGAAATATGTTAGGGCTGCCCCAAATCTTTGTGACAGAAGTCTATTTTTTTATTGTGGGAAAAAGTATCTCTTTGGAGAACAGTCTCCAGCCTACTTCATACTATCTTGTTGGAGGTGTCACTGGCAATATTCCACCATACCTTACCCACAGATGCTCTTTGATTCAACCTAGGCCAGTCATCCCCTCTCTCCCAGATGTTCAAAACTGAATGGAGACCCACAGAGACTGAAGACGTGGGAACTTGGGCATCCATTGTCTCTCCAAGGTCTCCCGTGCTCCTTGGCTTCCTTCTTGTCCTCAAGCCTGGTTGTTTTGTGAGCGTTTATTTGGTTTTGAACTTTCTAGTACATGTTTAATAAGCCCGCTTTTGCTTAAGTTTTTGCAACTAAATTTTGTTTCCTTTCAGCTAGAGAACCCTAACCAATCTTTCCTTCCACTAATCCCCACTCCCTGCCTGCCTCCTTTTTATTCCAAAATCCAATTGACTTTTGACAGGAAGTAAAATTCAGCTGACTAATGCTGGTAAAATCATCCTATCATTTATTCATTAAACAAGCATAGATTGAGATTTTACTATTGCCCTTAGCAGCTCATATTCTAGCAAGGCATAATATAATACAAAATGAAATCTAGGGAAAGAATTACCAGAAATAGCAGCACCTGAACACTCTTGGAAACAGTGTAGGCATTTACCAGGTGGAAAGGAAGCAGAGAGTGCACTCCAAGCAAAGAAAGGATATTTGGCGAAAGTAGGAAAGAGCCTTGCCTTTGGGAACTTCTAGACATGTGTTAATCTAGAACCCAGTTTTAAATTGGAAAGTAATAAAAAATTGGACTGAAATGGGAAAAGGAGTCAGATTAGTAGAGCCAGATTCTTCCCTCAGGATGCTGAAGAGAGATAAGAAGAGATATTGCTGATGCCCCTCCCCCATATTCCTTCTCTCTTCCCACAGCATTAGCATGCACAATTTTAACCAGGACACACATCAATGCACTGAACAAGGTATGTGTTTCCCAGCTCCTCTTAATAGCTAGATGTGGCCATGTGACAAAATGCTGGAGAATGGGAAGTAAGCAAAAGTAAGAGATATAATTTGGGGGTAATGCTCTTAAAGGGAAAGAGCTTGCCCTCTTCTTCCCTTTCTGCCCTTCCTACTAGGAAGGGAAACATAGTGATAGCAAGGCAATTTGGATCATGCAGATGAGAGCAGAGCCTTGAGGATGGGACCAACTAGATTGGAGATTCCTGAATCCCAGCTCCATGGAGCTTTCACAAAGGTCCCAGGCTGCTTACACTTGGACTATCACACAGAAATAAATTTCAACTTTTATCCAGTTTAAGCCAATGTATAGGGGCCACCCGTCACAGCATGTGAATCAATAACCTAAATGCAAAAAGAGGAAGTTACGGTCACATTTATGCTTTACAGCAGGGGTCAGCAAACTATGGCCTGCAAGCCAAAGTCAGCCTAGGAGCAAGATGTCTTCTACTTTTTGTAAATGGCTGAAAAAATATATAAAAAGAGGAAGATTTTGTGACATTTGAAAATCATGTAAAATTCAGTGCCCATCAAAAAGGTTTTATTGGAATACAGCTATATTCATTCATATATGTATTGTCTGTAGCTGCTTGCACACTACAGCCCAGCTGAATAGTTGCAACATTGATCATGTGGCCCACAAGTCTAAAATGTTTACTTTCTGGTCCTCTATTGAAACGTTTGCCAGACCCTGCTTTGGATGTCTACTGCAATGGCTGCAGCAAATTTACTAAGGATGAAGAGACTAAAATCAAATAAGAGCCAATCTGAGGGTTACCGAGCAATCCTGGTAAGAAAAGATAGTAGTAGTAAGGAAAACAAAGTGGGGGTTGGGGCGGGGGGTGGATATTTAAGAGCTACTCAAGTAGTAGAATTAACACAATTGAAAAATTTCACCCCAACAAAGTTCTTACAGTCGTCGTGGAATATGAAAGTGGTTCTTTTCCCAAAATTCTGTGTATGACAAACAAAACAAAAACTTTGGCCCCACTCACTGATACCATCAAACCTCTGCTGGGAATCTACCAGGGAAGCCCAAATTCATTACCATTATCTTCTCTGAGCTTTACCAATATTTGTTTTCACCCATCATATTTAAGTCCAAATTCGATCCTCAGCAGAAATTTTCCCTACTTTGTCTTAAGTGAATAACCCTAGAACAATGTGTCTTCCCACCTCCTGTCACACGCAAGCTGCAAGACAGCCACCATGCCATCCTCAAATGGCTTTCTTGGGAGCCTGTTTATTGCAGACTTTTAAAAAACTATTGTTCTTAGTTTCAAAACTTACAGTCATTGCCATAAGTACTCGATATTTGTGGAAAACTGGAACTGCAAAAATATTAACTTACACCATGGTGAATATACCTTCTACTCTATTATAAATAATAACTAAGTGATATTTTTTTTTGTCCTTTTTTTTGAGACCGGCTGCACCCTGTGAGCGCACCGGTTATCCCTATATAGGATCCGAACCCGCGGAGGGAGCGCCACCGCGCTCCCAGCGCCGCACCCTCCCGAGTGCGCCATGGGCTCGGCCCTAACTAAGTGATATTTTTAATCAGTCAACTGAGATCCATCTGTAAAGGGCCATTTCAAGGTTTCCTAATCAATGGTTAGACCAAATTAAAACATATGTACTTCCCCCTGCCATTGCAGCTCTGATGTTTTACTGACATGGGTGTGACTTTACAGTTAAAGCAGAACCGCACTTCCAACCCGCCTGAGGTGGTGTGTACATTGTTGCATTCACTCATCATTTACACTCATCGGTTTGACAAGTATTTACTGCAGCCCTATTAACTCCCAGGAGGTCTGTCAGATACCAGGAATAACAGACAGATAGGGCTTCTTCCCTTAGAGAGCGCAAGGGTTAGTGAGGGATCCAGACAACGGGCTGTTTTAACAGGGTGATGAGTGCTGAGCTACAGACTGGGGCAATGGATACATAGAAAAGAAGCCCCTAGTTCAGATCGGGGGAGATGGAGGGAGGCTTCTCATGGGAAGTAATGTCTAAGCTGAGGGCTGGAGTCTGAGTAAGAGTTATCCAAGAGAAAAGGAAAGAGTAGGGACAAGGAACAGCATGGGGGCAGATGGAGAAGAGAAAGAGAGAGAGAATGAATGGCCCCTGGATCAGGCGTGTAGTCAGGGTTCACCATCAGCGATACGGAGCCACACTTTAACCTCTTTCCCCTTCACGTGTGAAAAGGCACTGCTTTCGGAGCATGTGCTCTGGGACAGCAGTTGCTCCTTTTGTCCCCCCACACTCTCTCTGCTTCTAGATACACTGCTGTTCTATTAAATGAAAGAAACTCCGCATGGCTAAAAATCAAAGTGTGAGGAAGGTGTGGGGAGATGAGCAATGACAGGGACTGCAGTGCCAGACACTATTTGGGATTGCAGTCTCTTGGCCTTCGCCCTGCCTTGACGCCCATCCATTTGCCTGGTGAGTGCCTGTAGCATTCATTCCTGTTCATTGCCTGGTCAATAGCACCCGCCTGTCACTGACACGAAAGAACAACATGCAGGCACACCCATGCTGTTGCTACAAAAGGGTGGACAGGAAATGAGTTTCCCCGGCCTCTGTAACCATGTGTGCACCGGAACAAGTGGAGGAAAAAACAGAGGATTTGCAGTTGTGTTATGATCATTGATCCTATTGTAAAACTGAGAGGTTTGTCCTCATTTCTTGCTAAAAATTAAGTTTTGACTTTTCCCTTGGAAGGGAGTACATGCAGAATGCTTTTTCTGTGAGTCACATAGTCGGAGTCTGGCTTCTAGGATCTTCCAGAAGATGGAAAAACATAAAAAAGAATTCAAACCATTGTTTTTTTGGAGGCAGCATTAATAGGAAACTAACCTAGTTTACTTAATTACATTTCCTATTTTGTATCCAACTTGAAGGAAAAAAAACTTGCATCATTGTTACAAATATTGTATTTGACTTGTTTTTCCCTTATTACATACAACATTTAAATATTCTACTTCCCTTACTCCTACTTATGGTACAATGATTTTTATTGTTCCTGAGTGATGTTTTCCATAACAAGTGGAGAAAAAAAACATAAATTAAGGATTTCCTTACAAAGAATTTTAAAATGACAGAATATTTCCTGAAAATTGGTTCACATTTGCTGGTACCCTAGCAGGTTTAATTCAAAAACCGTCCACGGCAATAGACTTGGTGAAACAGAATGGGAAATAGAATTGGTGACTTTCTGTTGAACTTTCACAGCAACCCAATTAAATACCATTTTCACCTGATGGATTGGTAAACCCAGACTTTAGTGAGTTGATGTGGAAAAGAACATAGCTTCCTCCTCTTAATAGTTTGAGACAACCTAGATGTCAGTAACCAAAACAAATACTCATAGAGCTTTCAAGTGGCATCTTCGTTTGACAGTGCCTAAATAACGCATATTGGGGGACCCATACGGAGGTCATTTTGCATACAGAGAGATAATTAAACCCGCATTTAGCCACCAACTAAAAAGGGTGGGAGGGATCGTATATAAGTATTGCCAAGTCAGAAAATAGATTTGGAGTTATTTTATACTCATTGATCATATTGTAAAAATGAAAGGTCTGTCCTCATTTCTAGATACAAATAAATAAATTGCCTCTCCCATTTGTCTCTTTCTGCTCATAACACCAAATACGAAGTTTGGGTCACTGTATGTCTCCTTAAAAAAAAGAAAAAAAGTACTACAAAAACACAATAAAGTATTTTATGTGATTTTAGTAAATGTATTGATCAGTCTAGTTGTTGATATGTGAAATTGAAACTACCACAATTGAAAAAGTCCAGATCCAGATGAGAATAATAATTATAGGTATCAACATTGCTTTAAAAAGAAAAACATTACAGAAACTACAGATATGCTACAAACACACACACACACACACACACACACACAGTCGTGGTCCTAGAATTGATATATTTTAAAATGACAAAATAAACTCATACTCTGGGAAAAGAGCCTCTTTGACATCAGGAAAAATCAGGATTATAAACTATTTTTAGTAAATGTGTTTTCATTAATTTCAGGTACAGTTGGTAAATGGGGCAGTTCCTTTTGGTCTGCTTTAATATGTAGATCAAATTAAGAATGATTATAATTTGATATATTATTTGTAAGCAATGCTACTAAAATGCTTTAAAATTATAATAAGATAAGCATTTTGTTGACTGCTTCTTATAAACTATTATAATATTAATTTCCTTAGCACATATCTTTTTTGTAGATTATAAGGTCTTCTATTTGTTTGGGGATTTATGGTTTTCAAACACTTTCACCTACATGTTCTTATTTAATCCTCGCAATAATGCTGCAAGACATTTCATTTTCTTTCCTTTTTACAGATGCAAAAACAGAGACTCAGTAGAGTTAAGATAGTAGCCCAAGGCCACATGCACAGAGAAAAGTGACAGAATCAATACACAAATCCAATTCTTCTTACTCTATAACTCTTTCACTAATGAAGCAAAGTATCAGCCCAGCTGGTAACCAAATTATCACCAATTCTTAATTAGTGGAATGAGGTAACGAGGTTTCACTGTATCATTCATAATTCAGAGATGCAACTCTAAGGCCCACACAAAAGTGACATGCTACCATTATGTTTACACATACCAATTACACTTAGGGCTTAGGATTTGTAAGCTGATTATTACGTTCTTTTTTTTTTTTTTTTTTTTAAGATGATCAGTAAGGGGATCTTAACCCTTGACTTGGTGTTGTCAGCACCACACTCTCCCGAGTGAGCCAGGGGCTGGACCATCTGTTCTTATTTTTAATTCGTATTATGATTTGAAATATTTGGTTGATTTATAAGACATTTCAGGATTTCAAAGCATTACAGAAGTGAAAAACCCAATTCACTGACCTTCATTTCTAGTGACTTCTATCTTCACTTCAACCACACATTCCTCCAGGTATCATGGAAGCTGTGACTCTTAGAACATCTGTAATTCAGGCATCCCGCTCTTTGGTTACAACTTTCCCAACTTCCATGTTTCTTGTTCACCTATTCCTCCTATGATCTTTTAACCTTGCCAAGCCCTGAAATCTACTATACTCAGTCGCATGCTTGCTAGTACTCCCACGTCTCCTGCGCCTCTGGATTTTGTTGCACCACCTGGAAAAATACCAACCCAGAAAAAGCAGCCACGTGCTTTTTCCGTGTCTTCCTCCATTTATCTGAACATCACTGGAAAAAGTCACTCAGCAAAGCAATTTATACCACTCTAATTTAATGATTATCATCCTAAAATTGATTCTCAATACTGCCTGGGATTCCTTCTGGATTTTTATGATCTGCTCACTCACCCACCTTCCAGACTAGTTGAAATCTTCTCCACTCTTCAGCAAACCTCCAACATACTTGATTTCCCCTACTTTTTGTCTCAGAAGATGACCTCCCTTTTTTTCCTTAGAGAGAAAAATAGAATCCAGCGGAAGGAAGCCTTTTTACCTTCCTCTATCAAATGTAAAAGCACATATCTGCACCCATTCTTTAATTCTTTCCTTCAGCAGAGGTTTATAGAATGCCTACCACACTCCAGGTACTGTCCTAAAAAACACTAGAGCTATAGCTGTGAACAGAACAATGTCCTTCTGTCTCATGGAATTACCTACCAGTGAACAAATAAGATAATTTCAGAGAGAGAACAGTTCTGTGAAGAATAAGAGGCGGTATAATGGATTAGGCAGTGATTGGGATGGTTGCAGAGGGTGGCAACATAAGATAGAGTGCTCAGGAACACCTCTGGGAGGAGGTAACATTTGAATTATGACTCAAACAGCTAGAGTCAGCCATGGAACTATCAAGAGATAAAGCAAGAACCAAGGTCCTGAAGAAGGACACATTTGTCACGAGTTCAAGGAACAAAAACAAGAAAGGTCCATTAGCTGGAGCACAGTGAGCAAGGGGAGAATGGTATGAGACAGGGTCCTCTGCTCACGCCTAGGGCTACACGGGAGAAGTTGATGTGAGCGCAGGTTTTTCATCTGGCCTTTGTGATGCCTGCCTTCACTTTCCTGAGAACGCTCACTTCTGATTTACTGCATCTGTCTCCTCTATATTCCTTCAATCTGATCTTTTCAATCAGACAGCAATATCTTATAATGTGTTCCCAGTTTGTACCCCAGATTCAGAGCCTATTCAAACTTTAAAAGAAGAGTTGTTGATACTCGTTATTCCCTTTCTTTCCCTCCCTCTCCTTCCAGTCTGTTTTTATCCAATCCTTGACTGAAGCAGCATTCTCTAACGTCAAAAATGATTTCCATTTCACTTGATCTCCCACTAAAATTCAACTCTCTTGACCTCGATGCTGCCTTGAACTACCTGTGAAGAATAAGAGGCGGTATAATGGATTAGGCAGTGATTGGGATGGTTGCAGAGGGTGGCAACATAAGATAGAGTGCTCAGGAACACCTCTGGGAGGAGGTAACATTTGAATTATGACTCAAACAGCTAGAGTCAGCCATGGAACTATCAAGAGATAAAGCAAGAACCAAGGTCCTGAAGAAGGACACATTTGTCACGAGTTCAAGGAACAAAAACAAGAAAGGTCCATTAGCTGGAGCACAGTGAGCAAGGGGAGAATGGTATGAGACAGGGTCCTCTGCTCACGCCTAGGGCTACACGGGAGAAGTTGACGTGAGCGCAGGTTTTTCATCTGGCCTTTGTGATGCCTGCCTTCACTTTCCTGAGAACGCTCACTTCTGATTTACTGCATCTGTCTCCTCTATATTCCTTCAATCCGATCTTTTCAATCAGACAGCAATATCTTATAATGTGTTCCCAGTTTGTACCCCAGATTCAGAGCCTATTCAAACTTTAAAAGAAGAGTTGTTGATACTTGTTATTCCCTTTCTTTCCCTCCCTCTCCCTCCAGTCTGTTTTTATCCAATCCTTGACTGAAGCAGCATTCTCTAACGTCAAAAATGATTTCCATTTCACTTGATCTCCCACTAAAATACAACTCTCTTGACCTCGATGCTGCCTTGAACTATTCTCTTCCGGAATATAAGTAGTAAAATTTGATTGTGCATGGAAAATTGGCTTGCCTATGAGACAGATAGCTTTGGTTTATTTTCTCCATTTACTGCACTACAATTATCTGAAATCTCAACGTCATTGGATTGCATGATACTATAGCAGCTTTAATTAATGCTTTTGCCACTGATCCTATTGATTATTGCAAATGTCTGTATGTCTCTCCTAATGTTGCTTCTGAGGATACTGGATATTTCAAAGGACCTCCAGTGTTGTTGCTGCAAGACAGCTAATTAGAGCTTGTATAATAAATCATCTTTCTGCTCTTCTTTCTCCACAGCAGGGCCCATGCTGGTATCAGATCCCATTCTATTTCTCCTTTGGAGAATTAGTGCTTTTCTGTATTTACCTCTGTGTTGCTAGTGAGCAATTCAAATTTCTTTGACAACCACATTGTTTAGGTGATACATAGTATAAGCTTCCTGCATGTTCTATATTCAGAATACCATTTCAAGATTTGCTAAGCCACATCATCAATTACAAATGAAACCTCAGAGAGTTCTTGGCTATGTTTAAAAAATCAAAACCTGACATTGTTTTGAAAAAGAAGAAGATGGTCACTGGATACAAAATTGTAGAGAGAACAAGATCTAATGTCCTATAGGAATATAGGGAGACTACAGTCAATAACAAATTACTCTATAACTTTAAGTAGCTGGTTGAGAGGATGTTGAATGTTCCTAAAACAAACAGGTGACAAATGTTTTAGGTGACTGATAGGCTAAGTACCCTGATATGATCATTGCACGCTGTATAAATATACCCAAATATCATATTGTGCTCCACAAATATATACAATTATCATGGGTCAATTAAGAAAAAGTAAATTGTAAACAAACGAACAAACACAAGACAAGATTTAAACCCTTCTGCCCATCAGATTTTTAAAGTTTCCACAGATTTTTAAAGCTTATCCCATCAGATTTTTAAAGCTTATGTTCTGTTGGACTAAGACTGATGTGTGCACAATTAGATTACAAGAGGGTAAATGCAAAAAAAAAAAAGAAAAAGAAAAAAAGAAAAATCTCTCTGCCTTTTGTTTTTAAGTTTTTGTTTTTTTTAAAACTTTTTTTAGTTCATGCTGACTTGTTTAGGAAGAATATATGAGAACTACGATATGCATTATTTAAATTTCCAGGTCGTCTGTAGCAACTCTTTTTCAGTCTAATTAGAACCAATAGGTAGTGAAACGCCTAAAGCAAATCCACTAACACTTAACTGCTTCTCTTCTGGATCCATCCTGCATTGACTGACAGGAGGGAGATACAATCACCACCTATTTGATGGGGGCTAATGATTTGATAATGCATTCATTGTGTCAGATGTCAGGTGTACAGTATGACTGTGAGAACTACAAAGAAAAGAAGAAATGACATTTGCAAATGTCTTCCTTCCTCTTCTCCCCATGATAGTGTCACTAGCAGAGCAATCTCCAGTTCATATAGGTGGTGACAGAAGAAGGACCCTGCAGGATCGAGGGTCCCCACAATGATTCTGTCTAGACTGCAGTCATGTGGGGTCTTATTCATCTGCTCTGTGAGTGAATGGGGGCATGTGACAACATAAACTTTGCATTTATCAGCTACATCCCCATCTTTGGCTAGATGGTGAGGGATCCCTGGGGAAGGAAAGGAAGTAACCGCATTTGTTCTCAGTGTTCCCAAGGGTCAGGTAAAATACTCTCATGTGGTGGTATGTGGCAAGACAGGTGGCATCCAATGAATGAATAGGCAACCTTTTAGAGGAGTCCATACTGCTTCTCACATGAATCGATGACAGAGTCAATTGTTATAAGAACCAAGATAGGTTATATTAGAGTAGGAGGTTGGGGGTATAACTACTTTGAGCCCAGCTGCTCAAAGGTATAATAAAGGTCTCTCTCTTACACACACACACACACACACACACACACACACCTTTCCTTTAACTCTGAATTATTAGAATTTAGTTATGCTACTTAATCTTATCATCTTTAAGTTAGAAATTACAAAGCAATAGTAATCGTGAGTTTACCACAAAGTAATATGACTGAATTTTTAACAAACATAATAAAATTTATATTATGTAAATAGGTTTTGTCCTCTGTAAGAGAGGCAGCTATATGTTTATTTCAAGGATTTTACCGGCTAATTTTTCGTAAGCTCTTATTTTGAAATGGCTTTCAGAACCTGTGACATATTCTTTTGAATATTGTCCAGAGTGGTAAATCTTCATTTCTTCAAGATGTATCTAATTTGTGAAAATAGACAAACGCTATTCAGAGCCAAGTTCAATGATTAAAAATGATGTCTAAACTGGGTGGTAAAATCTAGGCTCCAAAGTGAGGTGGGATTCTACAGTGGTGTGCCTGAGTTTCCTACACTGCCTCCTCTGCCTACCGCCTGGCCCACCCACCAGCCCACTTAAGGAAGCAATAGACACCCCACTGGTGTTCATAGCTCTTACCTAGTAATACTCCTCTACCCTTAGCTTGTTTGAATTCAACAGTATTTCTCAACTGTATCTCATCTTTACCCAACTCTAAATGCATAGATCATATATCCAGAATTTGATTCTACCTCTGGTTCTTTGAACTGGGTATTAGCAATGATTTCCCCAATGTTTGAATGACTACTTTTCTAAATAGACTCTGATTTAAACATTTTCTCTTGTCTTTGGATACACTGTGTTTGCTGACAAAGGACTTCCTACCCTACCCTGCTCCCTCTGAAATCTGAATGACTACTTTTCTAAATAGACTCTGATTTAAACATTTTCTCTTGTCTTTGGATACACTGTATTTGCTGACAAAGGACTTCCTACCCTACCCTGCTCCCTCTGAAATCTGAAAATTCCACTGTATGGATATAATGAGAAAACACGTGCTTCAGGCTATTTTAACCAGTGGTGATACTGTTAGGGTAAGTGTACAATAAGCATAAAACCTTCCAAGATGACTACTTCTAAGGATAATACTCCTTTGACTGAGAATATTCCGATATGAATGTTTTATTTTTAAAAAACTTTTTATTATGGGAGATTTTAAACACTTTTGCCAAGTTTTAGCAACCATCAACTTCCTCCTGTTCTTCTTTCATCAATTCCCTTCCAAATTTTTTCTGGAGAATTTGAAAGCAAATTGCAGACATCATATTATTTCTTCTAGAAATACTTCAGTGTTTATCTCTAATGGATAAAGAACTTCATTATTCTATTATTACACCCAACAAAAATTTTTAAATAATTTTAATATTGTCTACATTCTAATCCATGTTTAATTTTCCCAGTTATCTTGAAAATATTCTTTTAGACCTGGTTGTTTGGATCATGAGTCGAACAAGGTCCACACATCACATTTAATATCACTGAAGGTTCTTTTAATCTTAACCTATAGTTATTTTTGCTTTAAATAATAAAATACTTACAATTACACATATTGCTGTCATAAATTTACCTTTCATAGCTAAATTGTACTGAGGTTTTGCTTTGTTTATATATAAGTAAGAATTCTGTGGTTGCATTGAGCATTAAATTCCTGTATAAAGCACTGAATTTCCTTCATCAGAGACTAAAGAAAAGAATCAAGTTCTCCAGTTCTCTGTTCTCTAAACAGAGTGGGTATATGAGGTAGTGGCCCTGATTTTGATGGCCCCAAACTTCTTCTTGACCTTTGATTTTAATTCCACAGAAGTGATAATTTATCATTTCTATAATAAATTTAGTGTTTATAAAAAATGTTTGCATCACTTTGTCTCACATTTTTCAATATGAACTCTCAAGAGGAGAGTTTATTTATATGATAGATGATTTTTTATTACATTACTTTTTATTCCTTTGTTGCCACATAAATCTGTTAACTCTTAATATATAACATATTGTAGAAAAATGAACATTTCCAGAAAACGTGGTGTTTTCCAAAGTACTAGCCAAATGATAACAATATCTTTTAATTTATAAAATAAAAGCACAACAGAATCCTAATTCACTGCCATTAGCTTTATTTTTTTAATAAAAAGATACACATTTATTCAATTTGCATGGCTCCACTCTCGGGTCTTTATGTTAAATCCATTTTTCTTCTATTTAGTGTGGTTTCTTTTTAGTAGTAGCATAAATAAATATGAAAATAGATTTAGAAAAAAATATGCTGTAAAAATTTATAAATAGGAATATCTTAATTATAAACCATTAAAAGACCACCCTGGTTTAAAAATCAGCACTTATTTAATACATATTTCACTGTATTAATAGTATTACTTTATGTTGTGATTTGCGAATTCATTATTGAATCATTTTAAAGCTAGTATATAAAATATACAAATGCAGCCCAGAAATAGGTTAATATAGTCTTCCTTCAGAAGGAATTAATTCTGTACTCAAGTTATCCTCCCAAGGGGAGAAAAATTGAAGAAATGAGCATTTGGAATAGCAAAAGAGAAAATTAATATATTTAGGAGTAGACTGACGCAAATAACATTCCACATCATTAGCATTTATTTGTGCAGCAAACAGTCTCCCATTGAGCTCCTGTGCCTTGGCTTCTTAAGGTAAACATCTTCCCTTGCTTTAAAAGAGATTTGAACCTGGCTTTAGAAAGCATTCCAAATTGGGCAACTGCTAATAAGAGACCCAATTCTTAGCTCATATTCCTAAGTGCGTATCCCACAGACATCAATATTAAAGTTTTAGATGTGAAAATCCCCTATCCTTGTTATTAACTGAGAAAATATAGGCAAACAGTCTCCCATTGAGCTCCTGTGCCTTGGCTTCTTAAGGTAAACATCTTCCCTTGCTTTAAAAGAGATTTGAACCTGGCTTTAGAAAGCATTCCAAATTGGGCAACTGCTAATAAGAGACCCAATTCTTAGCTCATATTCCTAAGTGCGTATCCCACAGACATCAATATTAAAGTTTTAGATGTGAAAATCCCCTATCCTTGTTATTAACTGAGAAAATATAGCATGTAATTCTCACTCCAATAACTACACAAAGTGTGTGTGTGTGTGTGTGTGTGTGTGTGTACACTCCAGCCCATAAGCACAAAAAATAAAAACAGTTACAATTTCAAGTGCAACATCTTACAGGTAACTTTAATGTTTATAAGAGCAGCCACCCAATATTCTGCAGATTTTTTGTATCATAAACCAATAAATCATTCCATTACAAAGCTGTGATGATATCTTTTCTGGACAAAAATCCATCCTTCTATGGTAATGAAAGCAATTCAATAAAGGAATGCATATTAATTAATATTTAATATCTGGAATTAAAACTCCTGCCCAAAATCTGAATGACAGAAAACTATAAGAAACAAAAATTTTGAGGACTTCTTCAATTACAATCAAAATTCCCTCCTAAAAATGCCTAGAAAGTATTCAATTTACTTACTTTCTCAATAAGTCCTTCTGAAAATTTTGTCAAAATAAATTGTGGTAGTCAATTTGTGTTTTACTGCACATGGGAGATTGATTTTTGCAGGAATCTCAGGGTAATTCCCTTTGCAAACCAAAAAAAATTCTTCATAGTACGAATAATGATCTGTGAGATTGCCTTGTAAGTTTCAGACTTTGTAGCACAGATTTTCCTAAAAGAAGTTTATACTTTTAGTCCTCAATACTGTCTACAGATAGATAATGAATTCTGCAGATTATTTAGAACAGCTGGCCAACTGTGGCTTCCCCACCTGATACCTCAGCAGGTTCCTGGGTCATGACAGCTGGGAAAAGCACCAACCAAGACTCAGAATGGAGAAGAGAAATGAATGGCCTTGTTTTTCTAAGCATGTACCATAATGCTTCCCAAAGGCAAATACAATTTATTCTTACAGTTTCTGTTGTTTTGAAAAATCTGGTCTAATTTGCCGCTTTCCACAACCCTTTCAATTCATATTGACAAAAGAGAGGGAGCCACGCTGTGTCCAGAGGCGCATGGTTTTTTCATTAGTCAAGTTATTTATTTGAAGTGTAATATTGAAATTTAACAACTTTTTAATATCCTAAAAGTTACAGAGATTAGAAGACATTTATGGACATCTATGCATAATTGCTTACAGAGCACAATAAAGGTAAAAGTAATTGAGAGATTTTTAACACTAGTGTATAGGTTTTGTTTTTGTTTTTGTTAGAAAATACTCATATTCTCCAAAAGGCTATAAAATATTAGTCCCCCCACTCTCAAAAAATAAAATAATCTCTTTAGCAACTAGACAGGAAAGACAGTACAAATTGATTCTGACTGTTTTGGAAAAACATGCCATTTTCCCTTGTCCAACATTTTTTTTTTTTTTTTTTTTTTGCCTTTTTTTT